>NC_065563.1:7302806-7606187 GCF_022605725.1 Anthonomus grandis grandis | reverse complement strand
TTATCGCAAGATAAGATCTCGCGGTGGCCAGATCAGTATTTGTTGGATCAATGTTTTTTTATAACGATTATATATGAATGAATGAATGAGAGCTTAATGAAGTTAACCTACCCCAATATATCGCTCAGTGAGGATATAACCGCGTTGTTTTGGCTTATTATTAAAAAAAATACCTAAAGCTGTTTGCAATTTTGTCCGGAAAAAAATTATTTTTGGTCCTTCGAGCAGGACCTGACAATATTTTTCTAAATATATAAGTTTTAATGTACTTAAAGGCTTTAAAAGGTTATAAAACGTCGATGATATTAAAAAAAATTGTATCAACGGAGCATTTGCCATTGGGATATCTAAAGATACATGTTTAAATAGTTAATTAAATAAGCTAAAAGTGATTTTTATAAAGTAAATATTCAAAGTTCATCGATATGAATCTATATTTTTTTTCTCTTGGTTTGGTACCCGATCCAGTGGCGTGGATTAAAAAGTGATTTCCAGATACTCAGAAAAAAACTACTTGTAAAAGTAGGAACTACTTGATACTGAAAAAAAAAATGTGGGCAGTTGGTACCGTTCCTATACAGGGTGTTATAGAATAAGATGCTGATCCTTAAGCATGTTGATCCTTAGGTGATTTTAAGAAGAAAAGTTTAAATTAAACTTGATCCTAATTCCTTTAACTTTTGAGCTACAGGGTGTTAACATCTTAAGTAAAAAAACCTTTTTTTCGTTATGGTCCTTCGAGCAGGATCTGACACTATTTGTCTAAATATCTAAATATATAAGTTTTAATGTACCTAAAGGCTTTAAAAGGTTATAAAACGTCGATGATATTAAAAAAAATTGTATCAACGGAGCATTTGCCATTGGGATATCTAAAGATACATGTTTAAATAGTTAATTAAATAAGTTAAAAGTGATTTTTATAAAGTAAATATTCAAAGTTCATCCATATGAATCTATTTTTTTTTTCTCTTGGTTTGGTACCCGATCCAGTGGCGTGGATTTAAAAGTGATTTCCAGATACCCAGAAAAAATTGTTGGAATAAATAGTTGCAAAATTTCTTCTACTGGTTAAATATTTAGACCAAATTGCCTGAAAAATTTAGTAAATAATTATATTTTATTTGAACTGCATAGAAAAAAATTGAATTGTTAGGTTGAGTTAGGTAACTTTTTGTGCAAGCTTTTTTCCTATTGAAGTAAAATAAGAGTTAAATTCGTTGGCAATCTGTTTAGAGTCTGTTATTTTTATGTTTTCACTTTTTATTAGAGATTTTACTGTTGTTCTTCATTCTTGGCCACCAGTGACCTCTTTTATGACATTCCACATTTTTTTAGATCTGATGTACTCTGCTGAACTAAGGTTTTAATCTTTGTTTTCTATTTTATATAAATTTTACCTCAGAATATTCCTGAATCATACTTTTTATCAAATTAATAGAATTGTTTGTAAATACATTTACATCAGTTAATCGAGACATTATGGTTGACAATTTTTCATAATTTAGCACTTTATGTTTTATTTATTGAATTGACGAATTGACGAAAGAGTGGGCTGCCAAGGCAATTGTGCATATAGGTCTCCTGATGGACCCGTCATGCCCCACCGGGGGTTACCAGAGCCCAACGGCCTTAGAGAAACCGATAAGGCTCTCTGGTCTGATGGACTTAAAGTCGCTCGGTACACTGAAAGTGTTACCCAAGTATTTGAACCTGGCGCGCGTGAGTGCTGGGCACTCCCCGACTACATGGTCAACGGTTTCATCCTCCTCACAGTACCATCGGCATTCCGGGTTGTCCGCAATACCGATAGTATGGAGATGGCTTCTTAAGTACCGGTTAAAAGACCTGTCACTAGCCGAATTTCGCGTCTTTTTAGGCGTAGTAGATTTTTGGTGAGACAGGCAGAGGGCCTACCTATGTGCGATTTGGCCTGTCTCATACCAGGGGACTCAGTCCATCTTCGGTGGGTCCACTTGTCCAGCAGACCCTTCATTGACGCCATGTTTTATTTATCTTTTTTTGTTACATTCTATTAACCTCTCATCCAACTGTATATTCACTAGGATCAGGTAGTGATCCGTCAGATCCGATTCCAGAATTACAGGCCTAATGTCATTTAAAAAACCTAATTTTCAGTTACCCTTGTTCCTTTGTTTATTTTGCTTACAAAATCATATTCCTGCATAAGGTTCAGATAATCATTTGTAGTTGGTGACTCTGTTTCCAACAAGTCTATATTTATATCCCCTACAATCACATATATACGGTTAGGGTCTGAACTTATTGTTTGTAATATTAATTCTAAATTTACAACAAATTCCTCTTTACTTGTAGCGAAAGATCTGTATGCACCCAAGATATCCACAATTTTGCTGTTTATTTGTACGGTAACTTTATTAATGTGTAATTTGTTTTTTACCAATACAAAATGAATAGCTCGTGTTTGACATAAATAATACACCCATTACATCTGTTCAGAAGATTAATATTGAAAAAGGCAATGTAACCTGGTGTATTGAAATGTGACATGTCAACAACATTATGTGTCTCGGACATCACTATACAGGGTGATTGATGGTTGATGGTAGACGTTTACGAAGAACGGAAAATATATTTTTTTTTTAAATTTGGAATCGTGGGTTTTAGCTAGTGATATAACCATTAAAAATATTTTTAGTGATGCAGCGTTGCCGCTTATACCAAAAACTAGTAGCAAGTTTGTTATTTTTAATGTAATATCCTGTATATTATTTTATTTTCTGATTCGTTATCGCTTTATGATTGTTTTAGTATAAGGTGTTCCTATACATATTTTTAGTGGTTTCCGAGAAATTAATTATTTTCTTTATTTTTTTCCAAAACATCAATAGCATAGCATTGTTGCGTCATGACCTTTCATGGCCACCTAAAGCAAATGTCAAAATATTCCGATTTTTGCAGAAACTTGCTTTTATTTCAGAAACTGAACTACTGAGATATAGGAACATGATACCTCATTAGAAAGAGATTTCAATTTCCTTTTAGAATATGTTATAATATAGAGGGTGTTTCATTAAAAAAAAAGCACTTATCACAATTTTTGTATCTAGCGGTAAAATCACTAATTTTAACCAACCCTGTATAATGTAGAACAAATTTTTATAGTGAAGACTAGTGTACAATACTTCCGTAAATTACGCTCATAATTTCAATTTTCTGCGAGTTCCCGTGCCGTAGTAATAGAAATTAATTTAGAGCTATGTTTTGGTCAAAAAATAAAAAAAATAATTAATTTCTCGAAAACCACTAAAAATAGGTATAGGAACACCTTATACAAAAACAATCATAAAGTAATAGTGGATCAGAAAATAAAATAATATATAGGGTATTCCATTTAAAATAACAAAGTTGCTACTACTTTTTGGTATAAGCGGCAACGCCGCATCGCTAACTAACATCCATAATGCGAAATTTTCAAAAAAGTTCTATTTTCCGTTCTCCGTAAATATCTAAGGTACCATCAACCATCAATCACCCTGTATAATGTCAAATGATACCATTGTTCCTTCCATAAACACTAGAAATTGATCGAAATTCTGATATACCGGGTGACACAGAAAAAAAGGAACATTTAATAACTTTTTTACTTTTCCGGATAAATAAATGAAATTTGATATATCGATAGAATAGTTTCAAGAGCATTTTTTGACATATTCTATTGTTTATCATCACTTCCGGTTTAACAGGAATTTCTTTCTTCGTTTTGACGCGTTCTTCAATTATTTTTTAATTGACATAATACATGACATTTTGTTAAGCGCAATTATTATTTGTTATTTAAATATATTTTTTAATATTTGAAATGTTTACCAATGAAGAAAAAGTTGATATGCCATACGCTATATTCCCGCACATACGTACTTTCACTAGATAAGAAGGTGGTTGTTTCGAACAATAGGGGAAACTGGCCTAAAATGACATACCCTAAACAAAAGCTTCCACAAAACTTAGGAATATTTATTGATGACCATTCATTTCAAGTTCAGTGAGTTCGTTAGTTTATGCCAGTTCCCATGGAACGCACAAAGCTTTAATTTTTTTCACTTTAAAATATTGATGCCAAATTTAAAAAAAAATGTGCAGTATGTCATTGTAGGCTTATACTTGGGCAAAATCACATATACCTTTTTATAGAAAATGTTGCAAATAAAAAAGGTAGAAATATTGAAAAAACCTTTATTATGAAATACAAAAATATAATGCTTTGGTCACTTACGAAAAAACAAATGCCTATTCAGTTACAAAGTTCGCAAGTAAAAAACTTAGTGCGACGGGAGACCCCTGCGCATTCTGCGTGACTCCACTTTTCACATTTTTGACACCGCAGCCAAAGCTCGCCTGATTTCGACTGGGAATAAAGGCTGTTGCAATAGATACACGCAGCATCTTCATCATCGGTCCACAATTTGACTTTAACCTGGTTACGTTTTGCACGTCGCTCCAAGACTAAACTCTCTCTTCTTCTTTCGCCTTGATTTCTTCCATGTTAGGTGTAGCTGTTAGCACAACCGTTCCCTGTCTTTTCCGATTTTTTCGTTTAAAAGATGCTGATACCTTGGGTATTGGAATGATGCTTTCCACGGAAACCCGGCTACTGTCTAGTATATTATCTTCTTCTTTATTTGGAGTTATATGGGATGGTCCAGGTCTGTCCCTGTCGGCTTGTGATGGTGGAGGGGATGTGTTTGTAATTCGGGATCATTTTGTTCAGGGATGGCGGTTGTTAATGACGCAGCGAACATCCAGTCGGGAAAAACATTGGCGTTGAACGGATGGATTCCGGTTTTTTTGAACCCATCAACGGCATTTTCCATAGTTGCACTGCGTTCATAGGCTTCAGAAAATCGCTTTCCTACTTGAAAAGGAGATACAGTGCGACCTGGATTATTGTTGAGCCACTTTGTAATCGCTTGATTATAATAGGCAGATAGAGGACTAAAAAATGACACATCCAAGGGTTGTAATCGGTGTGTGCAGTGCGGAGGAAAGCAAATCATTAGGACACCATTTTCTTTAGCCAAAGTAATAACTTCCAATTGTTTGTGGCTAACGTGACCATCAAGCAGTAAGAGGGTTTTGTTATTTTGAGATGAATGTGTAAACTTTATAAAATGTTTCAGCCACTTACAAAACAGGTCACCTGTCATTCAGCCTGATTCTTAACACAAGCCCAATATCCCAGCTGGTGCGTCATCAATTAACTCTGGCTTCCATTTTTTTCGAGAAAAAATCAGAGCCGGTGGCACAAAATTACCTATTGGATTCATAGCACAAACTACAGAAGTGTGTGCGCCCCGTTCTGCACTTGTAATGGCACCAACCTGCTTTCTTCCCTTTGTGGCCATGAAATGTTACATGCAGATTTTGCCCTAAGCATGTAACATGGGATTTCATATAAATTCGGGCAAAAGTTTATGGGTTTTGGTATCGGCTTGAAAGGGTTGTGTAATTTACAGTTTTATAAATGGAATTTGGGGTTTGATAGTAATGCAATTTATTTTTTTAAAGGCTTTTGGGGTTTGATTATTTTTAGGAATGTATTTACCTACCCTATCCTGTCAGCACACCTCTGTGGAGTTAGTCGTATTATGTTTCCTTAGTCCCTATTCATGTACCTGGTGTTGGGAACCTTCTGACCTTTGGTTTGTTTGTCAAGAGTTTCTATGAGGCCGGTATATGTCTGGGGTATGGAGGGACTTCTAGAGGGTGCTAGTGTGCCACAGATTGCGCTATGAGTGGAGTAAATAAGACCTTTTAGATGGTGATCCGTTAGTGTAGGAAAACTTAAAAATACTTTCTTCTATAGCGGAATCATGTTGGGCAAGGTATCTTAATTGATTTGAAATTGGCCTCCCCAGTTTTGCTTGCTATATTTCCCTTCAATTCTTCAGGTTAAGTTTTAGTAAATAAACGTGCCTTGACATCTGGTTTCTAACCCTACTAGCCGATTGACAATGACTGTGATTGTCAGTAATGACTATTGACACACTTGTTGTTGTGGAGGTTGGCAGCGTTGCTGTTTCCCACTAAAGTTTGGTTTCCATTTGGCGGATGACGGAGCGTCATAAATCAGGCAGAGCGACGTAAGAGGAAAATTGGAATTTTGTAGCCCGTTGGGAAAATTTTGCTAGTTTTCCATGTTTTAGTATCCGAGCAGTATCATTTTGCTGTGGTATTGCGGAATTTCTATTTTGATAGAGTGAGGCTCCACGTAGTTTGCACCAAGAGGCAGGGTCAGATCGTGTCGAAGAGAGAGAGTGACAAGTTCACTGCTAGTGTCACCTGTCACTGTCTGGTGAGTTGTCAGTTCCTTGTCCAGCCTGTAGCCATCCCGTTATCAGAAGAACAGTCGACATTTTGTGGTTTTAAGGAAAATTTAAGTTAATCTTGCCGGTAATTCGGTTGAATGGAAAAATATTCCTCCCAAGTTTTGGGGTTTAATTTGATGAACATCTAGTGGGAAGTTGTAGCTGAGAGGATCTCGGATTGACCTGATATTTTTGGATTTGGTCGGCTGCTCCCACACCATTTATGGGATTTTGAAATTTTCTAACCACAAAACGAGACTCTAGGCCTCGCTCACCACCTTAGGTATGTAGCAACATGTTGGTAATTGCCATAGAATTGATTGTGTGTTTATTTTACTGATTTTTTTTTGTCCTCTATTTTAGAGGCCTCTCCTTTTTTTCATTCTCTCCTCTATTCTCTGGTCTCTTCCTATTCTCTGGTCATCCCAACACTGTTGGCAACCGGCTAAAGTGAGCCTTAACACAGCCTGGACTGAGCATTGTACTGTGGCTCTGCGATTTCGGATTGGAACTTGCCTGAAATCGACTTGCCCATCTGGTCGTTACCCTGGCTGTAGCTGACTGGTTCCAGAGCTGTCGAGTTAAGCTAACTTAGCCAAAATACACAAGAGATTAGAGGACATGCAAGTTTTTGCACATTTTATTTTATTTTTCTCTTATTGAACGGTTTGATTTAGGATTGGGGGTTAATTTATTAATTTGAATTTTATGGGTTTATTTTATTTTATGTAAAACAAAAACGTTAAGGGGTTCTTGCTAAGTCTTTTAATATTAACCTGAGGGTTTCCATTTGAGTCGAGCATCGGCATAATTGATTTTGACATTGAGCCTGGATCACCTTGTAATGGATCGGCTATTTGCTACAAATAACATATTTAGTCATAGTGTTGGTTGTTGGTTAATAGGTTTTATTGCACGAACATACCATTAATAGGCTTTCAAATTCGAACCTTACTATTTAAAAGTTTTATTTAGATTAATGTGACTTGACTAGAGTTTGTAAAAGGTATTTAGGGCCAGTGAGTTATTGTGAATTAGGCTCCAAACATATACTTCTTGTAAACAACACGTGATCACGTTTTGGATTTTCCCCTTGAACAGTAGTTCAGTGCGGATTTGTTTTTTTTTTTTTACTAATTCCTCGCCTTAAGCATACCGCAAGTAACTCTTCAATTCTTTTATCAATTTTTTTTATTTATTTAAAATTACTACAGTATTACATTTTGAATAATTATCTAAATTTAAATATCTCAGTGGAATTTAATTTTTTTATATAAATGGAAGTGACTATGTAAATTCTTGGATGATTATATCAATCTGGTGGACCTTTGGTGGACCATTCCCAAATTATTTTCAGCTTTTAGGATCTAGGTACAAGCATAAATATAGGTCATTATTTTCTTGATTAAGGGGGGCTTATATTATCATCATAATATATCAGGGTTTGGTGTAAAATATTTAAATCAAGTGGCGCTCTTATTAAAATTTCTCCCACTACCTTCTCCACTGTCTAAAAGCTGGCGGCCACCAAATCTCTGAATCTTTTAAAACAAAATTTGCTTGTCTGGACTTAGTAATTTTTTTTGTGGTTGGATAGTAGGTATGACTCACACGGGTTGGAAATAAATTGGTTTGAACCGAGTTACGCGCTACAAATTTTTTGCGGACGTTGAACTGTAGAAAGCTCAGACTCGTCAACATTGTAGATACGGTCAAAGGTTATATTATGTTCCGCTACTGTATGTTCCAATAAATTGAAAAATTTTTCAACTTGCGGCTTATTGAAACCCTGCGCAAAGTGGCTTCCGGTGTTCTGAGTGAAATGTCAGAATTGCGCCCCCTAAAGCCCACAAGCCAATCCCAGCCAGCCTTTTTCTTAATCCTGTTAAGTCTATGGGGTAACTTCTTCCTTTCAGCTAATTCAAATGCCAATTGCCTGACCTCTGTTGTGTTCAGGCCAAACATGCATGTTTCCAATTTCTTAATATGTTGCACTAATATCTCGCGTTCAAGTTCTGCAGAAAATGTAGGTCCATAACGACCCAAGCCTTTTTGAGAACCTTTTATTCTTTTATTTTTATCCTGTGCCTTTCGTCTAAGGGTTGCTTGCGGTACACCATATCTTTTAGACGCCGCGCCGCCAACCAGCCCAGATCACCGTTTTGGACTGCTTTAATAGCTTCGCTCATGCTTGCCTCACCCCAATTTTGACGCGTCGATTTACGCGTATATTTTCCAACCATATTATCTGAAATCATAAAAACATAGGTATAGGTTTCAGCCTAATGCCTATGTCGTTTTACACCAACACTGTGTATGTCAACACTGTGTATGATATAACTCAAATACTTATTAAAAACACAAAAAAAACCGGGGTTAAATCACATCAAAATAAAGAAAAAAGTCTATTTTTTTACCTGGACTAACCGTACTTAGGCTTATTGTACCTCATCAAGTGATATCGAGAAATTAGGAAACCACAGAACAATGTTTTCAGGTTCGGAAAAAGTTTTTTTCGGTATTTAAAAACACGTGTATTCTGCCCCGCAGAGTAGACTCGACTGAGGTCACAGCTGCAAACCAATTACATTTTGTCATTTACGGGAGAGCGTTGCTACGTCTCAAATTAGAGAAGCGTATGTCATTTTAGGCCAGCTTCCCCTACATGTAAAAAGTTTATATTAAAATAAATTATAAACCTCAAATTTTTTCTGTTTGTTTACCGCTTGTGTGTACCTATGTTATGTTAGGTAAATGTTAAATAAAATATGTAGTATTAAGATACCTACTGAAAAAAAAATTGCATTGAAAAATGTGTTCTTTTATTCTCAAATAGTAATAAGACATTAAATTTGACAAAATATGATGTGTTAAGTCAGTTGAAAAAAATAAACAGGCGTGTCATTACAATGCTTCCTGTTCGTTCATTTTTGTTAATTAGTTTTTTGTTCTTATAGGCTTATTTATCAACCGATTTAAAAAATAATCGTATCAAATTATTGGAAAAAAGAAACCGCATTTCAAAAGTGGTATAAAAAAAAATAAAGTAAATGCCAAAATTAATAGTTTGGACATTTTAAATAGGCGTGTAAACGATTTAAGTCATAAAATGCCATGAAAACTATTTTTCCGTGATAAGTTGATTAAAAACTAAAACTTTCAAGGCATTCACGGCACCCTATTTTATAATTTAAAAAAAAATATTTTTTTCTATGAGTATAAAACAAAAAGTAGCAAATAGAGTATCATTGTTTTCAGAATATCATTTTCTATCGAAATGCGTAATAATATACCCATGAGTGTCCCATTTGAAATAAGAAAGTTAGTGTCATTTCCTGTTAAACCGGAAGTGATAAAAAACAATACAATATGTCAAAAGATGCTCTTATATCTATTCTATCGATATACCAAATTTCATTTGTTTATCTTGAAAACTAAAAGAGTTTTTAAGTGTTCCCTTTTTTCTGTGTCACCCGGTATGCTTCGTATGTTTACATGATTCATATTAATACACCTAGAACCACTGTCAAAATACTTCACCTTTGTCAGATATTTATTAATATTTATGTTATTTTAATAAAATATATCATTTTAACGCAAATGGTGCCTGACGGCATTAAACGGCATTGTACAGGGTGTCCGCTAATTAATGGTACATGGAAAAACTACAGACTCCTGATGTAAAAATATTACGATTTAACTATATCTACCTATATCCAAAAGTTGATATTAACTGAGATACAGGGTGTTAAACTTAAAACTTTTTTTTTGTTTTTCCCCAATAACTTTAACAAAAGTTTGTAGTTAGGGGTTTTTAGGTCGAGAAATTAATTTTTTTAACAAATTGAGTGTACAATGTAGGGGGCGCTGTCTCCGACATCTTTTTCTCTTTCATAAGGTCATAACTTTTTTATGCTTAACTGTATTTAAGTTTTTATTGAAAATAATACTTTTTTCATATTTTTTACGTAAAAAAGGTATACTGCTTTCGGGTCGCTCAGAGTCGCCGTTTTCGAGATATCTGCCTTCAAATTATTTAGTACAGCAGCTCAAGCAAGCAATAATGTCTTGTTACTCTTTACCAATCATTTTTTACATCATAAATAATGTTTTAGTATAAGTCATTGAGAATAATGCAAACAAAAATTGGATTATCATTTAATTAACTTTATTTAAAATGACTATGACACTAGAAAATCTATTGAAAGAAAATAACATTAACGAAAACAAACTTAACTATGCGACTGATAACTTTTCCATTTTGAAACTGTGACGAGATTTAGTAAGAAAATAGATCTGCTTTTGACAAAAACTGTTCAAAATGTCTACCATTCACTTCAATACATTTAACAGTTCTTTTGCTGAAAGATCTCCTAATTTAAAAAAATAATTGTTCGTTTCGTAGCTTTTGTGCAGCATATAAAATTCTCTGCCATAGTTCTTCTCTGGAATTCACTATATCTTTGTAAACGAGCGACTTCATATAGCCCCATACATAAAAATCCAGCGGGTTAAAATCGGGACTTCGCGCCGGCCATGGCCTCTGGCTCCCACGACCTATCCAGCGATTAGGAAAACGGTTGTTCAGGTACTCTCTGACAGCTCTAGAGAGGTGTGCTGGCGCTCCGTCTTGCATGAAATACATATGTTGCCTTATGTCCAGCGAAAAATCATCGAGAAAATCTGGTAAATATGTTTCTAGGAACCCAAGGTAGAGTTCCCCGTTTAAATTGGGCGGTAGTTCGAAAGGGCCCAATAAATGATTATCGATTATACCACACCATACAATAATTTTGAATTCATGTTGGAAATGACGTTCGTGTACTGAAAGTGGATTTTGTAATGCCCATGTGTGTTTATTTCTAAAATTGAAAATGCCTCTACGTGTAAACGTTGCTTCATCAGTAAATAGTATCTTATTCAGAAACATGGGGTCGGCATTTATTTGGGCACGGCAAAAACGGGCAAATTCTATCCTGGGCGCAAAATCATTTTCTAATAAACTTTGCACAGGAGTGAAATGATACGGATAAAGACCCTCTTCGTGAAATATTTTACAAGTGGATGACTTGGCTACTCCAGTTGCCCCGCAGCAGCATGTCTTGCACTTATTTCCGGATTTTCAGCCACGCTGACCAGAATTTCTTCTTCTTGTTCTGGAGTTATAACCTTCGGGCGCCCTGTGGAATTCCGTTTAGGACGAAATGTACCTGTTTCTCCTAATCGATCGTAAAGATTTTTGAAGATCTTGAAATCAGGTTGTCTTCGATTTGGATAGAGTTCTGAATATCGTCTATAGGCTTCGCGTCCATTAAAATTTGCCTGTGCATATACACACAACATATCCCTCATTTCGGCATTTGAAAAAAGATTGTGCCTCGGCATTGTTTCTCAACTTACGAAAAATTTAAAAATTCAACAAAACAGTAAACTGGATGCAAAATCACAGAAAACACTAATTAAATATTTTCTGACAACTTTAAACTAATCAACAAACAACAACAACATGGCGGTTTCCTAACAACTGCGTCTCTAAAGTTCATTTGCTTTCTCATAGCTTATTTTAAAAAAGCGAATTATTTCCCGATTATATTAATTATTCAGCCGGGGTCGAGTGCATGGTGCACTAAATAATTTAAATACAAATATCTCCAAAACGGTAACTCTGAGCGACTTCGACTTAGTATACCTTTTTTAGGTAAAAAATACGAAAAAAGTATTATTTTCAATAAAAACTTAAATACAGTTAAGCACAAAAAAGTTATGACCTTATGAAAGAGAAAAAGATGTCGCAGACAGCGCTCCCTACATTGCACACTCAATTTGTTAAAAAAATGAATTTCTCGACCTAAAAAACTCCTAACAACAAATTTTTATGAAAAAAAGTTAACTTTTGTTAAAGTTATTGGGGAAAAACTTTTTCAAGGAAGTTTTAAGTTTAACACCCTGTACCTCAGTTAATATCAACTTTTGGATATAGGTAAATATAGGGTCAGTTCACCGGTTATCCGGCCATCACTAGTTCTCGGCCTTTTTGTGACTAAAAGCCAAATATTAAGGAAATTTATTGCTATTGGCCTACTCTGAATGATAAAATCGTTTCCCGCATCTTTTTTCTGTCAAAAACGCCGGGGCTTAAGATGACATTGCAAATGACAAGCGTGCGAAAAATCATTTAGTTGTCGACCTTCCAAGCAATAGACCACACGTGTGTGAAAAGTGCAATTTTGCTTAGTGTTGTGAACCAAATAAATAGTAAGTCTCTTACAATTTTTTTGTTTTAGGTGAATGTAATATACATTAGATTATAAGGGAAGGGTTAAAACGTGTAAATTTATTGCTAAAATTTAGCTTAAAATGATTTTACAATTAAAATATTAAGTGGCCGCGATCCGGTTTTAAAAAAGTTAACTTTTTTAGTTCTCGGCCAGACGGGCCGAAAATTAGTTTAAAAGATTATTTTTCATTTTTAAATAAAACTGTAAAAAATAAGTGTTATAAGGTTTTTGTTAGTTTTTACATTTAGATTAACAATGCTTCTTTTCTGATATTAGATTGCGGCCTGCAAATTAAATTGAAGATGGTGTTTATTTTAATAATAAAATTATCCTGAAAGATAAGGGCCGAGATCTGGCATTTTTCGGCAATTGTGAATATGGCGGGGGCCGAGAATTAAAATCATTGTAGAGTTAAGTCATTTTGGTTCTCGGCCTAAACGCAATTCTAAAAGTTTTGATTCTAACTTTTTTTTCAGTGGCTAGATCGAAGAAAAAAAGAACCACTAATACCAAGGTTATTCGACCCAATTTATCGAAGGTTCGAAGGAAACTGTTTAAGTACAGTGAAGAGAATTTGAAAAATGCACTTTTTGAAATTAGAGAAAACAAAATGCCAATAAGGGAGGCAAGTCGAACATTTGGTGTTCCCAGGGCGACCATCCAAGATAGGATAAAAGGGAGAGTACCAGACGTCCCACACAGGCGAAATTCGGGGAAAAGCCGGCCATAAATCGGAAATACCAACTTCCCAATTAAGGCCTATTCTGAGTATAATTCAATTATCTAGTTACCTGGGTATAATAAACAATTACCCTTTTGTTTTTCGTCTTGTCACTTGCAGAAATATTTTAGTTGAAAGTTGATGTTCGTAGAGACTATTTCATTGTGATTTAAAAGCGCCTGTAAGAAGTAGTAATTTAAATTTAGTTTTTCGGCAAAGTGTGGGTGAAAATTTTGTAAAGCAGCAATGGAGCCTATTGCTAGTGGTAAGTAGAATATTAAAAATTATATTAATTAAAAATATTTCTTTACTTTTTTTTATTACTGATTTTTTGAAAAGTTAACAGTTAATTAAAAAAAAATTAAATTTCTGATCTTCTGTTAAACTAAAAGTATGATTTCGCGTAATTTCCCGAATTTAAATTAGTTTTAAATTATTGCTTAATAAGTCCTTTGAAGGATCTAATCTTAAGTTGCTGCGATAATTTGCGATCTTGATGAAAAAATATTTTTAAAGATTTGTAGTCCGGGTCCAAATTCGTATAAAATGCTATTATAGGTCCAAAACGCAAGAAATAATTTTCTGCTAGTAACTTGAAGAATAAATTAATTTTTATAAAATAAAACATCATTTAATAGAAAATTTAATATAGAAATAAAAAAATTGCCATATGGGTTTAAAATTCAATATGGCAACCAATTTTAAATGGCAAAATCTTATGAAAAAATAATTAACAAAATTACTTATTATTTCGGGGACAGCAACAAAATCTGCTTGATTTAAAAGAAGCCAACTTGTCAGTTGATTAGGAATTTGTCAGTCCAAGAAAAGAATGGAGCAGTGCCATTATTTGGCAGAAAAAGTGACCTCTACCATGCGAGTTGAACGCTTGTCAGAAGAGTCTTCAAAAGTCATATATAAATTCATCGAGAAATATGACACAAAATGGTCATCAGCATCAAGAAATAAAACTGCATTTGAAAATAAAAATCGAGATTGGTTAAATATTGAGTTGGAATTTTCTTCTGCAATGAATGAAGCTCAACCAGCCGAAATGCAGGATACAACTCTATCGAGTAGAGGGAGGCCATTCACTGGATTTTTAGATTTAAGTGACCGATCAAAAAGAAGAAGAACTGAACAGATGCGAGCAGATCGAAGCCCTGAAGAACTAACATTTGCTGCTCAAATGAAGTTTAGGTCCGAAGGTAAAGTGGATGAAGCAGATGTGTTAAAAAATGTTGCATTCTCATCACCAACCCGTGAATCAAAATATAAAAAATCTCTTGAAAAAGAATGTGAAATACCATTTTCAGCGGACGAAGCCTTATCGCTTTTTGTAGAGGCTAAATTGACGAAATTTCAATACAATCTTATAAGAAATTCGGCAAAAAGCCACAGGTCAAATCTTTATCCTAATTATGAGTCAATAACTGCCGCAAAAAAAAGGTGTTACCCAGAAAACCTCTCTTCAAAGTTTGCTGGATCATACATCTTTAAGGTTATTTGAGTCCCTAAAAGAAGTTTTAAATTCTTTAAACCAAGAAAAATATAATAATTTAAATTTAATTTGCAAATGGGGGTGTGACGGGAGTTCTGGGATGAGTCAATACAAACAGCAGTTTGCAAGTTGAGTCCAATATTTCAGATGCTAATATCTTTTTAACATCAATGGTACCAATTCAGCTCATTAACGGTGATCCGAAATCAAAAGATAAGTTTGTAATCTGGGAAGATCCCAGAACTTCCTCCACACGATTCTGTAGACCTCTTAGAGTCCAGTTTAGGCATGAAACAACAGGGTTATCAGTGAGAGAAAAGCAATATTTTGACCAACAAATTTCAGATTTGCAACCAACAAAGCTTGATATTCAAGGAAACAATGTATTTTTAAAACACATCTTATATTTTACAATGATAGATGGCAAATTGTGTAATGCTGTTACTGAAAATACTTCAACTCAGAGATGCTATTTGTGTAATCTAACATCCAAAGATTTTAACAATATCGATAAGGGTTTAAAACAAAAAATTGCTGACGAATCTAGATTTCAATTTGGTTTGTCATCTTTACATGCTTGGATTCGTTTTTTTGAGTGTTTGCTGCATCTATCTTATAAGATGGAATTTAAGCAATGGCAAGCGCGAGGCCAGGAAAACAAAGAAAAACTTGCAAATGCCAAAAAACGAATCCAAGACTTATTTTTTAAAGAAATAGGACTATTGGTTGACCGACCAAAACCTGGTTTTGGAAGTACTAATGACGCCAACACTGCTCGCCGTTTTTTTTAGAATGCTGCTAAAACTTCGGAAATTATAGGCATTAATTAAGATTTGATATTTAGATTCAGAGTAATTTTATTAACAATTTCTAGTGGTTTTCATATTAAAATCGATAGTTTTAAGGATTACTGTCATGATACGGCCAGAAAATTTGTAGAATTGTGTCCGTGGTACAATATGCCAACTTCCGTGCATAAAATTTTAATGCACAGTTCTGATATAATATCATATTTTTTGGTTCCAATTGGGCAACTTGGCGAAGAAGCCCAGGAATCAAGAAATAAAGATATTAAAAGATTCAGAGAATTTCATGCACGGAAGTTTTCAAGAAAACAAAACATGGAAGATATATTTTGTAATCTCTTAATATCTTCTGATCCTTTAATCTCCAATATGAAAAAATCATCTGCTAAAAAGCTTAAACAGTCCCCTTGGGAAGTTTTGGCATTTTTTGATGAATCAACAATTTCTGCTGATGAAAGTGATAGTGAAGATATTGATTGATTTTAATTATTATTAAGATAGGTTAGGCTTTACTATTATTACAAAGTTATTGTTAAGTAAGCTCTATATATCTCTAGTATATACTTTACATACTTAAATATATTACTCTTAACATGTATTTTAATTGCTTATTTTTACACACAAAGCAAAGGTTACTTATAAAATTAAATAGCACAAAAACAAACAAATCACAACTTTATTTAGTAATTTATAATAAGAAATTTTATTAAACTCAGGTACTTATATTATCAAAAGTCTCAACATTTTGAATTTCATTTCAAAAATTTTCCGTATTATGAATTTTAAACTCTTAACTGAAAAATTGTTGAAATAATAACATTCTGAAATTTTTTTAAGGAAATGCGTACTTACGCAGCGCCTATGTAATGCAATAAATGAACCCAAGGGGGGCAAGGGGGATTTAAAAATTTTTTTAAAATGAACGTGTTATCTTAGTTTTAACATTTTCTTATGATTAAATATGTTTGTGGTTCATATCAGCACTACTACTATTTATGGCCGGCTTTTCCCCGATTTTCGCCTGTGTGCGTCCTGCGAAAGCCCGGACCACCTCCTCTATTAACTGTTGATGGTGAAGAAAAAATTAAAAATTAGATTGTTAATCTGGCAAAATGCGGTTTCCCTATTACGAAGCAGATGCTTTTTGATACAGTGTCAAAAATTAACACTGATTCTGGTAAGTGTTTATTTAAGAAAGGTGTACCAAAACAAACGTGGTACTCAAAAAGAAATCCCGAGATATCCCTCAGAGAAGCTGAGGGAATAAATAAAGCCAGAGCTGCAGTTACAGAACAATCCGTAAGAAAATGGTTTCATAACCTCAAGGAGTACTTAGAGAGTAATAATTTGTCTTACATAATGAATGATCCAACGAGGATTTTCAATGGTGATGAGTCGGGATTCGCACTGTGTCCATCCAGTGGGAAAGTTTTGGGTCCTAAAGGTTTTCGTAATTTGCTGACTGTTAAACAAGGAAACGAAAAAGAAAACATTACTGTATTAATAACTTTCAACGCTAATGGAAATTTTGCCCCCCCACTTGTTCTATTCCCATATGTAAGACCACCTAGGTCTGTCATTGACAATATGTCCAGTGGATGGGTTTTGGGAAAGTCTGAAAAAGGGTGGATGACATCGGATGTCTTTTTTGAATTTATATGTAACGATTTTAACAATTGGTTAATTAAAGAAGAAATTCCAAAGCCTGTAATTCTATTTGTGGATGGGCATAAATCCCACCTTAATATGGCAATAAGTACATGGTGTGACGCAAACCAAATTATTCTATATGCTCTACCTCCCAACACTACGCACATGCTCCAGCCGGCTGATCTTAGCGTGTTTAAGCCAATGAAATCGGAGTGGAAAAAAAACTGTACATAATTGGCAAAGAAAACCAGAAAATCTGAACTGCTCTGTAACCAAAATTAATTTTTGTAGCCTGTTTAACGAGATACTCTCTGAACCAGAGAGATTCGAAACTTGAGTAAAAAATGGTTTCAGAAAATCGGGACTATTTCCATTAAATCCCGATGCCGTAGATTACAGCAAATGTGTGGCTGATAAAGCAGTAGCGATAAATAAAAGTAAAAGAAAATCAATCGAAAATATAACGAAGCGTGACATAACTTATTGCAAAAAAGTTATTAATAAAATAAAAGACAATTTAACATCCTACGGTATAAATGTGGACGTAGTGTTAAGCGAAATTAACTTACTTGAACCACGATGTTCTTCAACCTCGAAAAAAGATAACCAAAATAAGAGTAATAAATCAGAAGCCAGTTTAGAACTATTAATAGATGTAAGTAAAGGTGTTCTTAACATTGATGACAAAAATCAATCAGATATTATTATTCAAGACAACGACCTTGATACTGACAAATTAATATTTGATCTCAACTCAGATCTCAGTATTCCTGATAAAGATACACACTTTTCTGAAAACGTGGAGATAATTCACATGGAGACTGAATTTTCCGAAAATCAGCAGGTAAATTTTTCATCTTTTGTTGATAATAATTTGAATATTGACAGAGTAAAAATTTAAAATATTATGACCAGCTCCTTTCTAAATAATGGTAAAGATGATCAAGATGATGATCTTCCATTGATTGATATTTCTGAAATTTTAGCGGCTCCTACACGCGGTACAACATTTAATGATGATATTTTTAAAACTGAAGTAGGAAATGTCCCAAACGTCGTATGTGGTAATGAAAATAATACTAATAATCTTGACATAAACAAAAAAGGTAGTTCAAAGATTAAAGAAAAACAGTGCCACGAGGAAAAAGACAAAAGAATACTGTCGGAGAGAAATATCAACGAAAATAAAGGTGAAAACAATAGTTTCCAACAAAATAAATCAGAAGGAAAAATTTCAAAAGAAGATGGGAAGAACCAGAAAAACGAAAAAACTGCGGTTCAAGGTACTGAAAACATTGATAGAATGCATGGTGCATTTTCCGAACATCTAGTATATCCTGAACCAGTTAAACGTAGCAAAAATACAAACCTATCGAAAAATGAAAGAGCACCAAGTGCAATTAGCAGTGACAAACGGAGGGAATATTTAAAAAAAAAAGATCAGGAAAAAGAATTTAAAAAGGCTGAAATTGAAAAAAGAAAAGAAGAAAGAAGGAGAATAAAGGAAAGGAAGGAAGAAACAAAAATTGAGAAAAACAATAAGAAACAAAATAAGAGAAAACCGGATTTAGAAGAAACAAAACAAACAAAAACCAAAGAAAAGATACCATGTGATATGTGTAAAGAAACTCTTAATAGTGACATGGAAGAAGAAGATCATAAAACCATTGGTTGTGACTATTGCGCAAAATGGTTTCACAAAAAATGTAAGGAATTCTATAATGTTCCCTATAGTGTTGCTGCAGGCAAAGAATACAAGTGTGATGAATGTGATGACGCTTAATAATGCACGTGCAATGAAGTATTTAGGTTTTAAGTTTTCCATATATTTATTATAAGTTTATCTATAACGTACTATATTACTTTGCATTTTAATGTGAATAATTATACTAGAGTATCCTGTTTTGTTGAGACTAATATATAATTGCTCATTTTACCTTCAATATTTAAGAATAAGTTGTTTTGTTTGTTTTTAGTTAAAAAGGAATTATTTATCTTTAAAGTCTTTTATTTAAATTAAACTGTTTATTTTTAATAAAACTTGTTTAAAAGTAAAATTTTACACTGATTTTCTTTAATTTAAAGATGGGTAAGTATTTATTAACAAAAACTATTTTAAAAATGTGTAACCCTACGTAGAAAAATCTAGAATATTATTTAAATAAAATAGGTTTTGGGGTGGCCGAGAACCGATACAAAAATGGCCGAGAACTGTGAGGGGGGGCCAAGAAACAGTGAAATGGCACTTTTTTTAGTTTTATCTCGCTTTACGCTAAATCTTTGAAAAAAAAAACTTACACAAATTTCTTAATTGTTAAAAACACTTTGACTAACATTTTGCATTGGGTAAAATTAAAATTCAAAGCCTCCTTCTATGTTTAGTTTGGTTACAAAGTCAAAATTTCCGTTAAAAGGCCGAGAACCAGTGAACTGACCCTAGTTAAATCCGTGGTTTTTCCATGTACCATTAATTAGCGGACACCCTGTATACTCAAAAGTTTCTAAAACAACGATACTTAAGACGCTTGGGAATGTAGCTTGTTTTGGTTACATTTACTTCGCAATACATTTTTTTTCACAAAACAGTAATTTAGCATAAAATGCCCATCAGTTCCAATAGCCTCCGATATTATAGATTTTAACGCGGCTGTAACTTGATCAGTGGATGCTTATTTAAATTCAAAAATGTCCACGTAGTAGGTATTTTTTTTTAGCAAGCAGTAAGTAACTAAGACCAAACTGTATGAAAAAATCCCGAAATTGATTATATTTTTTGTCAACTGCCTTAAATTAAGAAAAAAAAAATGAGTTTTCCAAGCCGTTAAACTCATCACACTTTGTATAGTCATCACATTTTCATTAAAAATACATTCAAAATAGTTCAAACTGATTCTAATCCAAATTCCCTCTACAAAATTTGTAATAATTACTGGTCCACGTCACGTGGTAAATAATTTAAATAAACGAAAACGACCTTGCTAACTGCCGCTGCCGCATAAAAAATTATTTAACTCATCGTACATACACTGCAACAACCTAAAAAAAAAAAGAAAAACCGAAAATTATAAGAAAGGAACCGATGGTCGGTGACGCGAGGGGGGCCCAAGCAACATCCGCCAAATATACGCAGGCGGTTCCAACTTTTTTTATTTTATCGGTAAGGGGGACACCAGGGAGGAGGGGGGTACCCGGTACCCGCTGCCCCGACCGAAGTTCATGGACCTCGTGGTGCAATTCGGGTGTCTGCTAGGAACGCATGGTTGCACTTTTATTTCGCGGACTATGCAATGTTGGTTTGTCTCTCTCTTTCTCTCTGTCCCTCATGTTTGTTTGTGGCTTGTCCCCCTCTTGCTCTTCTTGCCCCTCGGGGGACCCAGGGCCAAGCCTTCCTACCGAAATTGCGAGGTCGCTCCCCTCTTACTCCTCTCTTCACCTCTTTTTCTCTCTCTTTTGGCTCTTTAGCCGCCCCTGCCTCTTTTGGTAGTACCATCGATAAACTAGAAGAGAATTATTTTTGGTAGTGCAGCACACAGTGGCTGAGAGAGAGAGTTTTTGCTGTTTTTT
The DNA here is from genome assembly GCF_022605725.1 of Anthonomus grandis grandis. Lineage (NCBI taxonomy): Eukaryota > Metazoa > Arthropoda > Insecta > Coleoptera > Curculionidae > Anthonomus > Anthonomus grandis. The sequence continues at coordinate 7,585,317 of NC_065563.1, read as the reverse complement.
GGTATTTAGAAGGATTTTTTGTTATTGCGAAGATAATTATGGGTGGGTTATAACTGGTTTTTTTTTGGGCGTGGGCCCGGTTTCACTTTTTTTTTTAAGGATGCAAGTTTACTCGCTATGCTATGAAGGGTTTCTTTAATTTGCAGGGTACTTATTTGACTGCTAAGCACTATGCAGTTGAATGTATATGTCGAAACCAAAGCTTATATATCTATATATTTAAATTTGGAATATATAGACCTTATCGAAACTTCAAAAACCTAAATATGTTAATTTTTTCCAATGCCAACTATTAGTTGGCCAGAAAAGACTTAACGAGTGATTGTTAAAAAGGGAATGGATAAATTCTTCCAGGCAATTGAAGTTTCATAATAGAACTGCGTTTAGTGCTTAGAAAATGGCTTCGATTACCTGGAAAAAATTAATAAATAGCTTGGTTGCCTGAAAAAAATGCCATATTTGATGTGAGTCTAAGAATGGCAATAACTACCTAGACAAGGTACTTTTAGTTCCCTCAAATTGATAAATTATACATTATTTCAGGCAGTTTAGCAAATTTAGTTTTTTAATTTGACAGTTAAACTAATTATTAAAATTTTCAAGATTTCTATAGCAGTATATTTTTTGCCAGACAGAAATTGAAACAGGCTTGGTATAATTAATTTTTTAATTTGACGTAGTTAAAGTTAATTTTCTTCAGAAAATGTAATTTTTAGGCTTCTTAGTGTAAATATAGTAATCTTTTAAATTATACAGGGTGATTCAAAAGTAAGCGGCATCCTTTCAGGGGCGTAATCCTTGTATGAAAATAAAGCAAAAAGTACATATTAATATGGGTCCGAAATTGCTTCCTAAGGGCTACGCCCCTTTGAATAGGACCGCTTGAAGACAATTTTTTCTGTATAACTTTAAAACCCTTTAGAATTAAATTTTGAAAATTGGTGTACTGCATAAACATTTCGTTGTGAATAAGATTCTAAATTCAAATTTTTTAAATTTTATTCAGGTGCGTCACATGCGGGGGTTGGTAAGGGTAAAACATCCCTTTTTCTTTTACTCTTTAGGTTATTGTGATTTTGTTTGAAAATTATAAAATTTAAGAGTCTTATACGTAAAAAAGGTACTCTTAGTTCAATTCGATAGAGCGTACCATTTACGAGAAAGTCGACTTTGAAAATTTTCTGATTGCGTATGTTTAATACATAATAAAATTACTGGATACGCATTTAAAATGAAGTTGGCGGTTGTTTTTTGGTTTTTCGCATTTAAATGACTGATAAATGTCATTGTAAAATACAATTTACTTTGTCAAAGTAAAATTAGTTTCATAGAGTGTTTTACAAATTACTATTTATTATTAATAAGAAGGGCATTGCCTTTGTTGAGTTTGGTACTTTGTGTTTCTAAGTTTAAAAAGCAAACATGGATTTTACGTATCAAGAACAAGCTGATATTCACATTATGTTTGGAAGAGTATTTGGTAATTGTGTTGAAGCAAGACGATTGTATCATGAGGCATTTCCTAATCGATGAGTGCCACACCGTACGGTTTTCGCAAGAGTAGATCGTAATTTAAGGGAAACAGGTAAATTCAAAAATGTGAGTAATATCGCATAATATCTACTTAAATTTTGCTTAAGGAACATTTCAAAGACAGGAAGTTGTTGGGCGACCAAGAAATGCCAGAACCCTAGCATTAGAAGAACGCGTGCTAGATCGTATTGAAGAAGATCCATCTTTGAGCACTCGCATCATCGCAAATCAAGAAGGGTCCTCTCAGTCAACCGTATGGAGAATTTTGCACGATATGTTACTCTACCCTTATCGTATTCAACGGGTTCAGGCTTTGGAAGGGCGAGATTTTCTTCCTCGTGTATACTTCTGTAATTGGCTAGAAGAAAACCGCGTTGCTTTTGAAAATTTTGAGAAGAAAATTTTATTTACTGACGAGGCCGGCTTCACAAGAAACGGAATTTTCAATTTCCACAACAACCACCTATGGACGGATGAGAATCCCCATGCTACGGTACAGAAGTCACATTAACAGCAGTTTAGTTTAAATGTGTGGGCGGGAATAATCGATGGGCATTTAAAAGGACCTGTATTTATGCCGCAACGACTTAATGGATAAATGTACACAATTTTTTTACAGAATGAATTACCACAAATATTAGAAAATCTACCACTTCAATTACGAGCACAAATGTGGTTTATGCACGATGGTGCTCCCCCACATTTTAGCATTGTCGCTAGAGAACATTTAAATAATGCCTATCAAAACCGCTGGATAGGTCGTGGGGGTCCAGTGCCATGGCCACCACGGTCTCCTGACCTAAGCCCCCTTGATTTTTATTTATGGGGACACCTAAAACAACTAGTTTATTCCCGCCCTATACCCAATATTGATGTTTTCAGGCAAAGAATAGAGGAAGGATTTCAGACAATTAAAAACAATCCAAGAATTCTACCACGTGTGCACCATAATCTAATAAAAAGATTAAGAGCTTGACGTGACGCGAATGGTAATAATTTTGAACACTTTCTATAAATTGTTAAATAAAATGTGAGTAAAAAGTGTCTTTTTTGTCGATCGTAATGCGAATTAATTTTCATGAATAAACATACGCAATCAGAACATTTTCAAAGTCGCTTTTCTCGTAAATGGTACGCTCTATCGAATTGAACTAAGAGTACCTTTTTTACGTATAAGACTCGAAAATTCTATAATTTTCAAACAAAATCACAATGACCTAAAGAGTAAAAGAAAAAGGGATGTTTTTACCCTTACCAACTCCCGCATGTGACGCACCTGAATAAAATTTAAAAAATTTGAATTTAGAATCTTATTCACAACGAAATGTTTATGCAGTACACCAATTTTCAAAATATAATTCTAAAGGGTTTTAAAGTTATAGAGAAAAAATTGTCTTCAACGGGTTCTATTCAAAGGGGCGTAGCTCCCTTAGGAAGCAATTTCGGACCCATATTAATATGAACTTTTTGCCTTATTTTCATACAAGGATTACGCCCCTGAAAGAATGCCACTTACTTTTGAATCACCCTGTATATAGGCACCTAAAATCAATTTTTCTAGGCAGTTAAAACCTAAATTAAGCTGTTACTTGATCTTGAAAATCTTAGAAGATCTTGACAGCTGAGTTCAACTGCCTTGAATAATCTATGATTTTTTTAATTTCAAACAATTAAATTTCTTTTTTCTACGAATTTACTGTTATTTTTAGGCTTCTTGGGTAAAATATAGTATTTTTTAAAATGTTCTCCAGATTAATAAGGTTAATGCTGATTTTTTCTAGGAAGTTGAGGCTGCTTATTAGCTCCTTAAATCAAGTGATGTCAAAAATTAAAAATTAACTTGATTAAGCAAATAATATACAGGGTGTCCCAGCGAAAACGAAACAGAGCTATTTTCGGTATAAAAAAAAAAAATTTCAAAAATCTCGGACACGTCGATTTTATTTTTGAGGGGGACAACTTTTCCTTACCAAGGCACCCTCATACCAGCAACCCCCTTCGAGGGGGTGGAATCACCCCTAAAATCCTAAATAGAAAGAGGGGTCGTATAATACCTTATTTTAAAGGTCTTTTAATTCTGAATATAACTGCCAAATTTGAAGTGGCTAAAATTATTTCTCTGGATAAAACAGCTTGTCAAAATTGCGGAAACAGCGAGAATGAAAAAGGTATTATGGACTCTTTTTTGGATAATATTTTTAAAAGAACAAGGAAATCCTATTTTCGAAGGGGTCACTTATTAATTAAGAGGCCACCTAATACTTGGAATCCTTTACGAGGGGTTGAAAGCACCCCTTAAATCTTAAACAGAAAGAAGGATCGTGTTATACCTTATGTTGAAAGCGTTTTCACTTTAAATTTAAATGGTGACTTCTGAGTGACTGATGGATTTCTTCTGGATATGAAAGCCAAATAAAATTCTGGAAAAAATGCTTTAAATAAACCTTTATGCCTGAAACCCTTTCTTACAATTTTTTTTATTGGATCAATAAAACATGATTAAAAATTTATTAGTATTGTTAATATTATTGTTATTACACCTTATCAGCATATCATAAATAAAAACAAAATACCAAATAAAATGCAAACACAAGTATCTGAAGAATTTATTTAGCTTGCTAAATATGATTGGTACTTTTTTCATAAAGCAGCATTTATTTAAATAGTTTCAAATTATTACCCAGTCTTTTACGTGTTGAAACACTGTTAGCAATGGTTTATTCTACTGCAGAGAGAATGATAGAGTTTTTCTTTCGGCATAACAATTGTGCCAATAGAACGGTACAAGAATTTAATGACCTTCATCCAGAAAAACGAGTCAACAGAAAATACGTTCTAGAAATAGTTGCTAAATTTAGGGAATCTGGCAGTGTCTTAAATAAAAAGCATGAGGTTCAAAATGCTGTTCTTGTCAATGAAGCAATGCAAATAACTGTCCTAGGTCAACTTCATGCCGAGCCAGATGCCTAGTGGATGATATATCTTGAATGATTAAAACCAATTTAAGAGGTTTAAGATCATCTTCTCATAAAAGAGAAAACATAGTAAAAATATAAAAAAAGAAAAATCTTTGGTATAAATATCTAGAAAAAATCCATAGTTACCTTAATTGTATGGAAGAAAAAAATAATAAATTTATTCGATTACAAGCCTAAAGTCAAAACCAATTGCCTAGAAAATTTTTTTGTAATTGAAATTAAAAATGCATAGATTATTCCAGGCAGTTGAGGTGTGACTTCAGTTGCCTGGAAAAAATTATTGATAACCTTGATTATTTGAAATAATTAAAAATGACCATATTTCAACAAAAAGGCTTCATCGATTTTCTCAAAGAGACCAGGTACGACATAAACAAACGAAGAAAAACAACCAAGTCACGGTCTCAGAAACATTTATCATCGACGACACGTGTTTCGTTCTATTAGAGCATCATCAGATCTAAAACTAAAACACCAAAATACACATCACATAAAAAGAAATATGATGTGTATTTTGCGCGAAACACGTGTCGTCGATAATAAATGTTTGTGAGACCGTGACTTGGCTATTTTTCTTGGTTTATCTATAACCATATTTGCTTCTGAAAGCCTAAAAAGAATAATAATTGCTTAACAAAATACAATAACTTCTTAAAGTTCTAATATAATAAATAGTTCCTGGTAATTGTTCTCTAATACCTAGAAAATGACTTTAATTCCTTGAAAAAAGTTAATAAATAACTCACTTGACTGGAAAAAATAAAAAATACTATACTACTAGAATTAACAGTAAATTATAAATTATTTCAGGCAGTTGAATTTGGCTGTTAAAACCTAAGTAGCAGCTTAACTTAGGTCTTAGCTGCCTGGAAAAAATCAGATTTAACCTTAGTTGCCTGAATAAAATTTAAAAAATCACTATATTTACACTGAGAAGCCTAAAAATTACAATAATTGCCTAGGAAATTAACTTTAACTACGTCAAATTAAAAAATAAGTTATACCAAGCCTGTTTCAATTGCCTGGCAAAAAATACACATTGATATTTACTGCTATAGAAAGCTTGAAAATTTTAACAATAGCTTAAAAAATAAATTTAACCAACTAAATTTTCCATGTCGTTAAAGTGCCATATAAAATCTGCTTTCAAAATCTAGAAAAAGGCTTCAATTGCTTGGAAAAAAGTTAAAAAACTTTGGACCATATTTGTCGAGAGAAACCTAAAAATTGAAAAAGCTGCCTCAAATTAAATAAAACAATAATTCCAGTGTGCTGATCCGAGGTGCCATTTGCTTTTGAGAATTAAAAAAATAACTGGAAGAGAGAGAATTGTTGGAGTTGCCTGTTAATAATTTCTTCAATTACCTGGAATAAAATTACTATATTTGCTCTGAGCTAAAAAATTATTGTTCAAATTTGCTCTGAAAATATATAGTTAGTAAAAATGGGACGAGTTATTTTAAAACCACAAAGGCCCGACATTCTAAAGCCAACAAAAAATTTCAACGTCTATCCCTCACCTTACATACCTGCGGTTATGGTAAAAAACGCATTAATCGATCGCAACTATTACAACAAACAAATGAGAAAAATCAACAACCTTGTGGTGTTAATTAACAATGTATTCAGCAGGTGCCCCTAGTTTTATGAATTAAAATAAACGCAATACGGGTACTGAGCCTTCAAGACGCGTGCCAATAATATGTCCCATTAACTCTTTCAATAAACTCGTATAAAGAGCGCAATTAGACAAGGATGAGCTGAAAAAAAAGTACCGAGGTGCACCAGCATATTATATTGTAGAACAACGTGCAAGCGGTAGACCTTGATTCGGGAGATTTTTTTTGGAAAATTTCATTAATGCGGGATTCAGCCGGCAAATGATCGACGATTTGACTAAAGTTGAAAATATTATGTTTTTTGTAATTTATTTGCATCATAGACAGAGATACATATTAAATAGTTTCGGGAATTATTTTTAATATTTTTCGTTGTTTTGGCATTGTTGAAAGCAAATTTCGCATTTCTTGGAATCATTTTATTTTGTTTGAGGCAACTCGTCATCATATTAGCAGTTATTTTTTAATTTTGTATTTTTTTTCCATACATTTGAAATACTTTTATAGTTCTTGAAAGTAGATATGACAAAATATAATTATTAATTTTGTTAACTATAGGCAGTTGATGGAAACACTTTTAAATTTCACAAAAAAATTATCTCTCTTAGACCATTTATTTGGATTAATGTCTCGCTCTGATTTAAGTTCCTAGACGAGATAGTAGTAAATAATATATTTTTTTTTTATGGTAAACACAAGCACAAGAGGAAAGTCCTATGTCACTCTTGGAGTGGTGCTTGCGCGAAGATATTTGTGGACGTTTATCTTGAATCGCTGTAGGTTATATGCGTCGGGAAATATGTGAGGTGGAAGCCCGTTCCACAAAGAAGATGTTCTCCAGATAAATGAGTCTCGATACAGCGACGTCCTTGGGTGGTAGGCAGGTGGACCCGATGTTGATGAGCCGCAATTGCTAGACGCGTCCTATTTGCCGGAACAGCCCTGGGTGGAATCAGGCCTGCCAGCTCAGAGGAGCACTTACCGTGATAATAACGGTAGAATAAACAGAGATCAGCCACCTTTCTCCTGTGCTCCAGACTATCCAGACTCTTTGTCAGTTCTGGTTTGTCGGTAAGACGAATAGCTCTCTTCTGTATAGAATCCAGCAGGTTTAAACTGAGGAGCGATCAAGCAAAACCAGATAAATCCAATTTATAACATTCCGAGATATTTGCAAAAAACGTGCCAATAGCGTGTCCCTGAACTTATCAAAATAAATTATGGTGTACGTGAAAGGTTTAATATTATAGATCTCGTAGACCATATTTTGGACCTTATTAAATAATTAACATAAGAATAATTGCTAATTAAAAAGTGGATTTATCTGTTTTTGCTTGAGTTAAATACATATTGGATATTTTATAATGTAAAAGTGCTTGTTTTATTGTGGGTATGTAGTTATTCACATTTATTAAGCTAAATATAATGTATTTTTAATTAATTTATTAAAAAGAAACAAATTTTTTTATTATAAAAATGAAAAAATAATAAAAAATAGGGTTTTTAAATTTACTTGTCTTCGTAATGATATAAAAGTTAGCATCAGCGACTGGTTCAAGCAATATATTTTTTTACCACACTAGACTTTCATCATTTTCCCAGGTTGGTCCAAACTGTTGTGTCATCAGGTGAGCTAGGGATTTTTTCTTTTTTTCAGGTAGAGATCGCGATAAACTAATTTCATCCAATACACTTGGAACTTCATGTTTTGCCTTCAGAATCTGATGGGACGTTTCATCTAAAAATGCCATTTTAAAATTCTTATGACATTGTACCTTTACAGTATTTTTTCCTTGTTTGTTTTGAGATTTCAGGATTAAAATTCGCTTGTAGTCAACAATACCTGTGATCTTCTTTAGAGAATGTTGCAAATTTTTAATGTCGTACAGAAACCATTCAACGCTAAGTTGTTTTACTGTTCCAAATTGAGAATACATTTCTAAATATTCGTCTTTGCTTATTATTGTTGTGTTTCTTCGTAAACGTTTTTCAAGACGACCGAAAACCCTATCCGCAGGGAGAAAACTATGACCTCGAACAAAACATCATTTTGTGGATTTATCTGGTTTTGCTTGATTGACCTGAATTTGGGCTCCATTTAAAAGGGAATTTAACCGGTTTTGCTCGAATCTGAGTTTACCATTGGATTTATCGGGCGAAATGAAATAGGAATTCATGATAAAATAATTTTTATTAAAAAATGGATTTATCTGGTTTTGCTTGATCGCTCCTCAACTATGCTTGGGTGCAGAGCTCCAGACATGCGAGCAATACTCGAGAGAAGGGCGTATTTAAGCTTTATAAAGAGTCAGCAGCTGTTCTGCTGTATACAGTTTTTTCGTTTTGAAAAGCACTCCGAGTTTTTTGGAAGCCGCCCTGGCGACCTCGGCAACGTGGTCATGCCAGGACACACTGTTGGTGACCTCGACTCCTAGAAGATGTAAAGATGATTTCATTGGTAATGTTTTCCCTGCCATAACCAGCTCCGGGCCACCAAGGTTAGTCTTCATCGTAAATACTGCGTTTTTTTAGCGTTAAAATTGACCAGATTGTTACCGCCCCACTTCAAGATTGCTCTAATATCGTTGTTGACTGAAGCTACTTGTTGTTGCCTAAGATTCTGAGAACTTGCGGCTGTCGTTGGTTTGGCGGACTTAAATGTGGAAATTAGTGTGCTATCGTCCGCAAAGCTGTAGATTGGATTGACAGTGGTTTCTAGCAAATCGTTGATATATATTGAGAAAAGGGTGGGGGATAGAATTCATCCTTGAGGGACTCCAGCGTTAATGTTAAATTTGTCGGAGAGGTATCCATCGACGGCTACTTGATTGTTCGTTATTCAAGAAAACTTTTGATCCAATTCAATAATGAGTTTTGTATGTCGATTGAGGAGAGCTTGGTTAGTAGTCTCTCATGCCACACTCTGTCAAATGCCTTGGAAATGTCAAGAGCGACTGAGCGGGACTCACCGTGCTTCTCCATGGCCTCCGTCCACAAGTGTGTGACGTAAGCCAGAAGATCGCCGGTGGATCTAAGCTTTCGGAAGCCGTATTGATGATCGCTAATTAGTCCAGATGATTCCAGATATCTTAACAGTTGTTGGTTGACTGCTTTCTCCAAAATCTTCGATATTACTGGAACTAGTGCAATAGGGCGGTAATTGGAGGGCATCGTCTTCTTACCCTTTTTGGGTACAGCTTGCACTCGAGCAGTTTTCCAGCTTGTGGGAAATTGGCCTTGTTTATACGATGCCGTGAACAGTCTACATAAGGGAGGAGTCTATTCGTCTACACAACGTTTTAGTATTAGGTCTGGAATTCCATCGGGTCCAGAAGCTTTGTTGGTGTCTAAACTTTTAAGATTTTTTTTTATAATTCGTTGGGGAAACGAAATTTCTCCCATCGATGAATTCACCCTTGGCAAATATGGCGGTGTTTTGCCTTGCGAGTGCAGAGTAGAATTGGACGCGAAGAGTTTACCCAGTAAATTGGCTTTTTCCCTTGCTGTTACCGCGATAGAATCATCATCTGCTGTTAGGGGTGGCAAGGCCGACTTAGCAAATCCTTGACTAACGGCTTTCGATACCGACCAGAAAGATCTTGTTCCATTTGGGCAGTTTAGCAGTTTGTTTTTGATCCTGTTGTTGTGACTCTCTTCGCATTCATCAATAATTCGCTTGCAGCTATTTCTGGAGGCTAAAAAGTTCCTCCGATTTTCGATGGAAGGCTGTTGACGCCATTTGCGATAAGCTGCGTTTTTAGTGTTTACTGCCTTTTTGCAATTCAGGTTGAACCATTGCTTGTTGCTTGATCCGCATTTAGTAGAAAAAGGAATATAAGCTTCCATTCCTGCCAAGATCGTCTCTGTAATTTGGTTTGCACATTCTGAGATGTTATTGGTTCTAAAGCAGACCTCTTTCCAAGGGAATGAGCGATAAAATTTCCGAAGATAGTTCCACTCTGCTGATTTATAGTGCCATACCTTCCTCAGAAGATCCTGCGTTTTAACCTCCAACTAGCAAGAGACTGTTATCAATTTGTGGTCCGATGTTCCTAGGGGGGCATGTACTGATACAGTGTACAACTCAGGGTCTGAAGCCAAGACCAGATCTAGGAGACTCGCGAACTCGCCGTCTCGATCGGGGATTCTAGGAGGTTCCTTCACAAGCTGCGTAAGCCCGCATATGGTGGCAAATAGCTCAGCTTCTCGTCCTTCATCTGCAAGAATAGGGGAAGAATTTTACTCCTAGGGCAGTTGAGAGTTTACGAAATTAATTTTATGATCTCCTGGAATTTTCCAGAAAACGAATCCTATTTAAATTTTTTTATGTTTAGGTTTCTTTCTGTTTCAACTGCCTGGAAGAGATAAAAACTTCATTCTAATTCCAGGAAGTTGATACAATCATTTTTTGACCTCTTTCACTCTACCTATTAAAAAAGTGTCTTTCAGGCTTCTTTGTATTTGGATCTCTTTCTGTTTCAACTGCCTAGAAGAGATAAAAACTTTATTCTAATTCCAGGAAGTTGATACAATCATTTTTTGACTTCTTACATCCTACTTATTAAAAAGGCGCCTTTCAGGCATTTCTAGGCTTATGTCTTTGTCTTGTTTAACTGCCTGAAACGGATACAAATATTTTGTTAATTACAGGCACTTGATGGAATAACCTGTATTAAATTTCCCAAAAAAAATTCTCTTTTAGACTATTTATTTGAATTTATGTCTCTTGCTCTCTCTCTCTGATTCAAGTTCCTGGACGAGATAGTGATAAATAATATTTTACTGATTTCGGGCAGTCTACGAAATTAATTTTCTAATCTTCTAGAATTTTCTAGAAAACGAATCTTTAAATAATTAAATTTTTTTGTGCTTGGGTCTCTTTCTGATTCAACTGCCTAAAAGAGAAAAAAAAATTTTAATTGCAGGAAGTTGACCCAATCATTTCTAACCTCTTTTTCTCTCTCTGTTATAAGGGTCTTTCAGGAATTTCTACGCTTATGTTACTTTCTTAAGTTAACTTTCTTAGTTAATTATTGTAATTTTTAAATTTTTGCCAGGCAGTTACAATCATTTTCTGGGTATCAAAAGCAGATTTCATATGGAATTTCAATTGCCTGAAAAATTTTTATGATTTGTTAATTTAAGGAAATTAGTGTCCTCTTTTCAAGGCAACTGTTGTTATTTTTAGGCTTTTAGAAACAAATTTTGAAATTTTTTATTTAAGCAATTGAGGCTACTGTTTAGGCATTTAAAACTGAGTTCAATTGCCTGGTATATTTTATGGTTCTTCAATTTAAAGCAATTAAAGTTTACTTTTGTAGTCTACTTTTGTAGTAATTTTATTATTTGTCAATTTGACGAAAATAATGTTTTCTTTTTTAGCCAATTGTTGTTATTTTAAACTTTTAAAAGCAAGCAATGTACGCCTTGAGCAATTATAGTCAATGTTTTTTTTTAGGCAGTTACAGTAATTTTTTCTTGAAAGCAGATATCATAACGATATTTAATTGCCTGAAATATCTTATTATTTTTCAATTTGATGTTCTCTTTTATAGGCAATTGAAGCCAGGTCTTAAAAGCGGAGTTTAACTGCCTGGAATCATCTATGATTATTTTATTAAATTAGTTATAGTTTACTTTTCCAGGTAGTTATTTTCATTTTTAGTGTTCTCAAGTTTAGTGTACTTTTTTCAAGCAATGGAGGTAATTATAGATTTTTTCCAGGCAGTTGAAGCTCTTATTTGGGTTTTAAAAGAAAATTATATATGAAATTTCAATTGCCTAAAATATTTTATTATTTCTCAATTTGAAAAAGTTAATGTCATATTTTTGAGGTAATTACTGCTATTTTTAGACTTTTATATGCAAATATGGCAATTTTCAATATTTTTTCAGGCAATTGAAGTCATTGTTTAGATCTTTAAAGCTAAATTTAACTTCCTGAAATAATCAATGATTTTTGAATTACAACCATTTATATTAATTTTTTAAGCAGTTGAAGCTATTTTCTAGGTCTTAAAAGTAGATTTTGTGTGACCTATCAACTGCCTGGTATATTGAATTTGAAGCAATTAAAGTCATGTTCTAGGCAGATATTGTAATTTTTGAGCCTACTGGAGCAATTATAGTCAATGTATCATTTTTCTTTCAAGTAGTTGAAATAATTATTAATTCTTCCAGGCAATTGAAACAATCCTCTCGTCCATGCCATTATCTCGTCCAGGCACTTGTAGTTTTATAATTCTTGAATGCAGATATCTCATCAGAGTTTTCAATTGCCTGGAATAATTTTTTTTTAATTTAAGGTACTTAAACTCATCTTCTAAGCAGTTACTCTAAATTTTAGACTTTCTAGAGCATTTATAGATTTTAATATTTTTTTTTAGGTAATTGAAATAATTTTATACATCTTCTAAACAGTTGAAGTAATTCTTTTAATTTTTTATATCAGGTATCATATCAGAGTTCTACTGCCTGGAATAAATTATTTTTTAATATAACGTAGTTAAAGTCAGCTTTTCTAGGCAGTTACATTTCAGGTAATTATTAATTTTTTCCAGGCAATTAAAGCCATTTTCTAGGTCTTTAATTTTATGTACATTATCAGTTGCTTGAAATATTTTTTTTGTGAATTTGAAACAGTTAGTAATTTTCTAGGCAATGACAATCATTGAGAGACTTTTAGTCGAAGCAAGAATAATTTTTTCCAAGCAAATGAAATGATGTTGTAATTCTTGAAAGCAGATATCACATTAGAATTCAACTGATGTGAAAACTTCTTAGTATTTCTTAGTAAAGCAGATTTTATATGATAACTTTAATTGCCTGGAATTTTTTTTATTTTTCAATTTGAGGTCCTATTTTCTAGGCAATTATCGTTATTTTTAAGCTTTTAAATTTAGTAATTTTTTTTTATATAGGCAGTTGAAGCCATGTCTTTAAAGCGGAGTTTAACTGCCTGGAATGATCTGTGATTTCTTAATTAAAACAATGAAAGGTAACTTTTATAGGCAGTTATTTTCATTTTTAGGGTTCTCGGAGCAAGTTTAGTGATTTTTTTATTTTTTTTCAGGCAATTGAGGTAATTATAGATTTTTTTCCAAGCAGTTGATGCTCTTTTTTGGATATTATAAGCAAATTATATATGGAACTTTAATTGCCTACAATATCTTTATTTCTTTATTTGACAAAATTAACGTCATCTTTTCTCGGCAATAACTGCTAATTTTAGATTTGTATAAGTAAATATGGCAATTTTTAATATTTTTTCAGACAACTGACGTTATTGTTTAAATCTTTTATTAGATTTTTTAATTAAAACCATAATTATTAATTTTTTAGGCAGTTGAAGCTATTTTCTAGGTCTTGAAAGTAGATTTTCTGTAACCTGTCGACTGCCTGGAATAACTAATTATTTAAATTTAAAGCAATTAAAGTCATATTCTAGGCAGATATTGTAACTTTTAAGCTACAATATCTAGACTATCTTTTTTACTAGAGCAATTATAGTCAATGTATAATTTTTCTTCCAAGTAGTTGAAATAATTATTAATTTTTCCAGGTAATTGAAACAACCCTCTCGTCCATACCATTATCTTGTTCAGGTACTTGTAGTTTTATAATTCTTGAATGCAGATATCTCATCAGGGTTTTCAACTGCCTAGAATAATTTATTTTTTAATTTAAGGTACTTAAACTCATCTTCTAAGCGGATACTCTAAATTTTAGACTTTCTAGAGCATTTATAGATTTTACATTTTTTTTAGGCAATTGAAATAATTTTATACATATTCTAAACAGTTGAAGTAATTCTTTTAATTTTTTAAATCAGGTATCATATCAGAGTTCTACTGCCTGGAATAAATTATTTTTTAATATAACGTAGTTAAAGTCAGCTTTTCTAGGCAGTTACATTTCAGGTAATTATTAATTTTTTTCCAGGCAGTTGAAGCCATTTTCTAGATCTTGAAAGAAAATTTTATGTGCGTTATCAATTGCTTGGTGTATTTTTTTTTTCTTTAATTTGTAACAGTATGTCAAGTTTTTTCGGGGCAATGATAGTCACTTTTAGTTAAAACAATAATTAATTTTTTCCAAGCAAATAAAATAATGTTGTAATTCTTGAAAGCATATATCACTACAGAATTCAACGGCCTGGAATAATTTATTTTTTAATTTGACAAAATTAGTCACCTTTTCTAGGCAGTTATTATCATTTTTAGGCATCTCAAAGTAAATATAGCTATTTTTAATTTTTCTTTTAGACATTTGAAGTAATTATTAATTTTTTTAAGGCAGTTGAATCAAGAATTAAAAAAATTAGATTTTAATTGCCTTAAAGAGATAGAAATTTTTTTTAGGCAATTAAAGCCACTTTTAGGTCTTAAAAGCAGCTTTCCGGAATAATTAATTTTTATTTGAGTCAGTCGTAGTAGAAGTAATTTTCTCTATATAATAGTTCTTGTAATTTTTAGACTTTTTTGCATCATTTCTAGTCAATTTTTTTTTCAGGCAATTTAAATAATTCTTTATCTCTGCAATATAGAATAAATTTATTTTTAAATCTGACGCAGTTAAAGTCACCTTTTCTAGGCAGTTATTGTCATTGTTATGCTTCTCAGATCTAACATATTGTAGCTTTTAATTTTTTTTAGAGCATTTGAAGTAATTGTTAATTTTTTCTGGGCAGTTGAAGCCATTTTCTTGGTTTTAAAGGCGGATTTTATGTAACTCATCAACTTTCCGAAATAATTTTTTTTTTAAAATTTAAGCAGTTACACATCGTCTAGGTAGTTATTGAAATTTCTAAACCTTCTAGAGCATTTATAGACCCTTATTTTCATGCACTTGAAGTAATTTTTCTAATTCTTAAAAGCAGATATTATCAAAGTTCAATTGCCTGGAATAATTTATTTTTTTAATTTAACGTAGTTAACCACAACTTTTTTAAACAGTTCATAGTTATAATTTTTAGGCTTCCCAGAGTAATTGGGATAGCTGTATATTTTTTTTCCTGGCATTACTTTTTTTAATTCGAGCCAGTTGAAGTTAGTTGTCAGTTGTTAGAAGTTATTGTCAATTTTAGGCTTTCTGGAGCAAATATAAGTAAGGTTTTTTTTTAAGATAGTTAAATTATTTTTTTTTATTCTTAAAAACATCATCTTACATTAGGGTTCAATCTGGAATAAATAATTTCTTAATTTGACGTAGCTAAAATCAGCTTTTAATATTTTTTTCCAGGCAATTAAAGCCATTTTCCAGGTCTTGAAAGCAGATTTCATATGGAACTTTAGTTGCCTAAAATATTTTATTATTTCTCAATTTGAAAAAGTTAATGTCATCTTTTCTAGGCAATTATTGCTATTTTTAGACTTTTGTATGCAAATATGACAATTTTCAATAATTTTTCAGGCATTTGAAGTAATTATTTTTTTGAAGGCAGTTGAAACCAATTTCTGAGTATTGAAGAGAGATTTCATATGGAACTTTAATTGCCTAAAATATCTTATTATTTTTTAATTTGATGTCCTCTTTTCTACGCAATTATCGTTATTTTTAGGCTTTTAAATTTAGTAATTTTTTTTATATAGGCAGCTGAAGCCAGAGGTCTTAAAAGCGAAGTTTTACTGCCTGGAATCAACTATGATTCTTTATTTAAAACAATTAAAATTCACTTTTATAGGCACTTATTTTTATTTTTAGGATTCTCAGAGCAAGTTTAGTGATTTTTAAATTTTTTTTCAGGCAATTGAAGCGTTTCTTTGGGTACTAAAAGCAAATTATACAGTGCGTCCAAGATAAGGATGTCTATCATGGGGATCTCGGCAGATATAGGAGATACGAGGTTGATTAAATTAGAGAAAAGTTGCGCTTTTTAGAGACTAACAATACGCCGTTTAGAAAGTTTTAAAATTTTGAGTAGTTCCGGAGTCATTCGAAAAAAAACCGAAATTTGCCGATTTCGTGTAAGAGACACTTTCTCATGGCCACTTTTTAAGCTCTAAAAAATAAAATTGCAAGATTTTTCATACGACCATCATCAACTTAATTTTTTTATATGGCGCGTAAAAAAAGTATACCCTGTATAAAATTGCATATTTTTTTACGATTACAACGATGTATGACACAATAAGTTTCTATAATACTCAAATTGTAAAAAATGATTTTTTGTGGCTGTGAAATAATGACGTAGAGAAAATGTCAAAATTAAATAAAAATTAAATGTCAAAGTAGTTTTTATAATAACCATTATTTTTTATTCTTTTTATCTTAAGTGAAGTAAATAGTTTTAATTATTTGATAAATTTATCAAATAATTAAAACTATTTATTTCACTTAAGATACAGAACGTGTTTTTGAACTCTGTTTTTGCGTCTTGTTGCTAATTTTTTTTTTTACAAAATGGAAAACGCTTTTTTACCTGAGGAAAAGTTTGATATATTACAATGTTATATCCTATGCTACAGCAACGCCGTTGAAGCTGGTCGAATGTATTTAAATAACTATCCAGACAGAAAACAACCAACCAACAAAAGACGGATTTCGGACGATTGGTTTTGAATCTTAAGCAGTATGGTGCGTTTAAGAAGTATTGTCAAGAAATAAGCCCTGGAAAGAAGAAAAAGAAAATGTGGTATTAGCTGTAACTGAAAATCCGGGAATATCTATTATAAAAATTGAAAATACCACTGGAATACAAAAATCTACGAGCCATTTCATTTTGAAAAAACATGAATACCACCCGTTTAAATTCAGAATCTGTCAAGGCCTCAGACCTGGTGACGAAGAAAGGCGCAGAACAGTTTGTGAATGGTACACCAGGAAGTGTCAGGAGGATGAAACATTTCCCCATAGGATTATCTGGTCCGACAAGAGCATGGTTACAATTAATGAAATTTTTAACCGGAAGAACACCCATTATTGCTCAAGAGGTAATCCCCGAGTACACCGAATGGCTAGACATCAGCACCGTTTCGGTTTTAATATGTGGGTTGGCATTTTTGGAACAGATTTAATAGGCCCTTTTTTTACAACAATTTCCTTACCTCGGAGCGGTATCGGAACTTACTGGAACGCGATTTGGAAGAATCCTTGGACAACTTACCGCTTGCCAAGGTTAAAAACTGTTGGTTTTATCAGGTTGACATGTTTATCTTAAACACACTGTATATGATACTTTCATTGTCTAAATTATTTTATTATTTCTCAATTTTAAAAAGTTAATGTTACCTTTTCTAGGCCATTACTGCTATTTTTAGACTTTTATATGCAAATATAGCAATTTTTAATATTTTTTTCAGGCAATTGAAGTGAATCTAAATTTAGCTTCCTGGAACAATCAACTGCCTGGAATATAGGATTTGAAGTCATGTTTTAGACAGATATTGTAATTTTTAATCCTACTGGAGCAATTATAGTCAATGTATAATTTTTTTCCAAGTAGTTTAAATAATTATTAATTTTTCCAGTCAATTGAAACAATCCTCTATCTCGTCCAGGCTTTTGTAATTTTATAATTCTTAAAAGCAGATATCACATCAGAATTTTCAATAGCCTGGAATAATAAATTTTTGAATGTAACGTCGTTAAATTCATTAAATAAAATTAAAATTTACTATAACTGCTAAAAAGGTAAAAAAATCATAATTCCAGTAAAGAAAATGACTTCATCTGACTCAAACTAAAAAAATAAATTAGTCTAGATACTCGTAGTTGAAGTATGACGATCGACTTTTAAGACCTATAAAATAGCTTCAACTGCCTGAAAAAATTAATAATTACTTAATATACTTGAAAAAACAAATCTATATTTACTCTACGTAAAAAAGATAACTTTAACTGCGTCAAATTAAAAAAATAATTCTTCTATTTGAACTCAGAACGAAATATCTACTATCAAAAATTAAAAAAAAAGACTTTAACTGCCTTAAAGAGATAGAGAATATTTTCAATTGAAAACCTAAAAGCTGTCTAGAAGATGCTTTAAATTAAAAATTAAAATATTTCAGATAGCTAATGAGTTATATAAAATCTGCATTCAGAGTCTAGAAAATAACTTAAACTGCCTAGAAGAAAATAATTATTACTTCAAATATCTAAAATAAAAAATAGCTACTTTGTAAATTTTTCGATGCAACTAAAGCCACTTTTAGGTCTTAAAAGCAGTTTCTCATGATACTTCAACTGTCTGGAATAATTTATTTTTATTTATTCAGGCATAGTAAAAGTAATTTTCTTTACAGTTCTTGTAATTTATAGACTTTCAATTCATTTCAAAGCAATTCAATTAATTCTTTATCTTTTCAATATAGAACAATTTATTTTTTAATTTGACGCAATTGAGGTCACCTTTTCTATGCAGATATTGTTATGCTTCTCAGGTCTAACATATTGTAGTTTTTATTTTTTTTTCAGGCACTTGTAGTCATTTCCTTAATTCTTATAAGCGGATATTATATCAATGTTAAATTGCCTAGAATAATTTATTTATTAATTTAACGTAGTTAACGACAACTTTTTTAGACAGTATAATAACTTTTAGGTTTTCCAGAGTAATTATACCCAGTTGAAGTTAGTTTTTAAAAACTTATTGTCATTTTTAGCTTTCTGGAGCCAATATAAGTAGGGTTTTTTTTCAGGTAGTTATTTTTTTTTAACTTTTAAAAGCAGATCTTACATCAAGGTTTAACCTGGAATAATTTTTTTTTTAATTTGACGTAGTTAAAGTCAGCTTTTCTAGGCAGTTACATTTAAGGTAATTATTAATTTTTTTCAGGCAGTTAAAGCCATTTTCTAGTTTTTTAATTTTATGTGCATTATCAGTTGCTTGGAATATTGTTTTTTCTTTTGAATGTGTTACACTTAATCATTTTCTAGGTAATGATTGTGACTTTTAGTTAAAACAATGATTAATTTTTTTCAGGCAAATAAAATAATGTAATTTTTGAAAGCATATATCACATCAGAATTCAACTGCCTGGAGTAATTTTTAAGCATCTTAAAGTAAATATACCTAATTTTCATGTTTCTTTCAGGCATTAGAAGTAATGATTAATTTTTCTACGGCACTTGAAACCATTTTCTTAGTATTGAAAGCAGATTTCATATGGAACTTTAATTGCTTGGAATATCTTATAATTTTTTAATTGAATGTCCTCTTTTTTAGACAATTATCGTTATTTCTTTTAAATTCACAAATTTTTTATTTTTTATTTAGGCAATTGAAGCCAGGCCTTAAAAGCGGAGTTTAACTGCCTGCAATCAGCGATGACTTTTCAATTAAGAAAAGTAAAGTTAACTTTTATAGGCGGTTATTTTTATTTTTAAGGTTGCTCAGAGCAAGTTTAGTGATTTTTAATTTTTTTTTAGGTATTAAAAACAAATTATATATGAAACTTCAATTGCCAAGTATATTTTATTATTCCTCAATTTGACAAAGTTAATGTAATCTTTTCCAAACAATAACTGCTATTTTGAGATTTTATATTCAAATATGGTAACTTTCAATTTTTTTCAGGTAATTTATGTCATTGTTCAGATCTTCAAAGCTGAATTTAAATGCTTTTAATTATCAATGATTTTATAAATAGAACCATAATTAATAATTTTTTAGGTAGTTGAAGCTATTTTCTAGGTCTTAAAAGAACATTTTCCTATCAACTGCCTGCAATAACTAATTAAATTATTTAAACTTGAAGCAATTAAAGTCATGTTCTAGGCAGATATTGTAATTTTTAAGCCTACTGGAGCAATTATAGTCAATGTATAATTTTTCTTTCAAGCAGTTGAAATAATTATTAATTTTTCCAGGCAATTGAAATAATCCTCTCGTCCATGCCATTATCTCGTCTAGGCACTTGTAGTTTTATAATTCTTGAATGCAGATATCTTATCAGAGTTTTCAATTGCCTGGAATAATTTTTTTTTTAATTTAAGGTACTTAAACTCATCTTCTAAGCAGTTACTCTAAATTTTAGACTTTCTAGAGCATTTATAGATTTTAATGTTTTTTTTTAGGTAATTGAAATAATTTTATACATCTTCTAAACAGTTGAAATAATTTTTTTAATTTTTTAAAGCAGGTATCATATCACAGTTCTACTGCCTGAAATAAATTATTTTTTAGTTTAACGTAGTTAAAGTCAGCTTTTCTAGGCAGCTACATTTCAGGTAATTATTAATTTTTTCCAGGCAATTAAAGCCATTTTCTAGGTCTTTAATTTTATGTACATTATCAGTTGCTTGAAATATTTTTTTTGCGAATTTGAAACAGTTAGTCATTTTCTAGGCAATGACAATCATTGAGAGACTTTTAGTCGAAGCAAGAATAATTTTTTCCAAGCAAATGAAATGATGTTGTAATTCTTGAAAGCAGATATCACATTAGAATTCAACTGATGTGATAACTTCTTAGTATTTCTTAGTAAAGCAGATTTTATATGATAACTTTAATTGCCTGGAATTTTTTTTTATTTTTCAATTTGAGGTCCTATTTTCTAGGCAATTATTGTTATTTTTAGGCTTTTAAATTTAGTAATTTTTTTTTTATATAGGCAGTTGAAGCCATGTCTTTAAAGCGGAGTTTAACTGCCTGGAATGATCTGTGATTTCTTAATTAAAACAATGAAAGGTAACTTTTATAGGCAGTTATTTTCATTTTTAGGGTTCTCGGAGCAAGTTTAGTGATTTTTTTATTTTTTTTCAGGCAAGTGAGGTAATTATAGATTTTTTTCCAAGCAGTTGATGCTCTTTTTTGGATATTATAAGCAAATTATATATGGAACTTTAATTGCCTACAATATCTTGTTATTTCTTTATTTGACAAAAGTAATGTCATCTCTTCTCGGCAATAACTGCTAATTTTAGATTTTTATAGGTAAATATGGCAATTTTTAATATTTTTTCAAAACTGACGTTATTGTTTAAATCTTTTATTAGATTTTTTAATTAGAACCATAATTATTAATTTTTTAGGCAGTTGAAGCTATTTTCTAGGTCTTGAAAGTAGATTTTCTGTAAGCTGTCGGCTGCCTGGAATAATTAATTCTTTAAATTTAAAGCAATTAAAGTCATATTCTAGGCAGATATTGTAACTTTTAAGCTACAATATCTAGACTAACTTTTTTACTAGAGCAATTATAGTCAATGTATAATTTTTCTTCCAAGTAGTTGAAATAATTATTAATTTTTCCAGGTAATTGAAACAACCCTCTCGTCCATACCATTATCTTGTTCAGGTACTTGTAGTTTTATAATTCTTGAGTGCAGATATCTCATCAGGGTTTTCAACTGCCTAGAATAATTTATTTTTTAATTTAAGGTACTTAAACTCATCTTCTAAGCGGATACTCTAAATTTTAGACTTTCTAGAGCATTTATAGATTTTACATTTTTTTTAGGCAATTGAAATAATTTTATACATATTCTAAACAGTTGAAGTAATTCTTTTAATTTTTTAAATCAGGTATCATATCAGAGTTCTACTGCCTGGAATAAATTATTTTTTAATATAACGTAGTTAAAGTCAGCTTTTCTAGGCAGTTACATTTCAGGTAATTATTAATTTTTTTCCAGGCAGTTGAAGCCATTTTCTAGATCTTGAAAGAAAATTTTATGTGCGTTATCAATTGCTTGGTGTATTTTTTTTTTCTTTAATTTGTAACAGTATGTCAAGTTTTTTCGGGGCAATGATAGTCACTTTTAGTTAAAACAATAATTAATTTTTTCCAAGCAAATAAAATAATGTTGTAATTCTTGAAAGCATATATCACTACAGAATTCAACGGCCTGGAATAATTTATTCTTTAATTTGACACAATTAGTCACCTTTTCTAGGCAGTTATTATCATTTTTAGGCATCTCAAAGTAAATATAGCTATTTTTCATTTTTCTTTCAGACATTTGAAGTAATTATTAATTTTTTTAAGGCAGTTGAATCAAGAATTTAAAAAATTAGATTTTAATTGCCTTAAAGAGTGAATGAGTTGAATTTTTTTTCAGGTAATTAAAGCCACTTTTAGGTCTTAAAAGCAGCTTTCCGGAATAATTAATTTTTATTTGAGTCAGTCGTAGTAGAAGTAATTTTCTCTATATAATAGTTCTTGTAATTTTTAGACTTTTGCATCATTTCTAGTCAATTTTTTTTTTCAGGTAATATAAATAATTCTTTATCTCTACAATATAGAATAAATTTATTTATCTGACGCAGTTAAAGTCACCTTTTCTAGGCAGTTATTGTCATTGTTATGCTTCTGAGATCTAACATATTGTAGCTTTTAATTTTTTTTAGAGCATTTGAAGTAATTGTAAATTTTTTCTGGGCAGTTGAAGCCATTTTCTTGGTTTTAAAGGCAGATTTTATATAACTCATCAACTGCCTGAAATAATTTATTTTTTTAAATTTAAGCATTTACACATCGTCTATGCACTTATTGAAATTTCTAGAGCATTTATAGACCATTAATTTCATGCACTTGAAGTAATTTTTCTAATTCCTAAAAGCAGATATTACATCACAGTTCAATTGCCTGGAACAATTTATTTTTTTATTTTAACGCAGTTTATTTTAACGACAACTTTTTTAGACAGTTCACATAATTCTTAGGCGTCCCAGAGTAATTGGATAGCTATATATTTTTTTTCCTGGCATTACTTTTTTTAATTCGAGCCAGTTGAAGTTAGTTGTCAGTTTTTGGAAGGTATTTTCAATTTTAAGCTTTCTGGAGCAAATATAAGTAAGGTTTTTTTTTAAGATAGTTAAATTATTTTTTTTAATTCTTAAAAGCAGATCTTACATCAGGGTTCAATCTGGAATAAATAATTTCTTAATTTGAAGTAGTTAAAATCAGCTTCTAATATTTTTTTCCAGGCAATTAAAGCCATTTTCCAGGTCTTGAAAGCAGATTTCATATGGAACTTTAGTTGCCTAAAATATTTTATTATTTCTCAATTTTAAAAAGTTAATGTCATCTTTTCTAGGCAATTATTGCTATTTTTAGACTTTTGTATGAAAATATGACAATTTTCAATAATTTTTCAGGCATTTGAAGTAATTATTTTTTTTAAGGCAGTTGAAACCAATTTCTGAGTATTGAAGAGAGATTTTCTATGGAACTTTATTTGCCTAAAATTTCTTATTATTTTTTAATTTGATGTCCTCTTTTCTATGCAATTATCGTTATTTTTAGGCTTTTAAATTTAGTAATTTTTTTTATATAGGCAGCTGAAGCCAGAGGTCTTAAAAGCGAAGTTTTACTGCCTGGAATCAACTATGATTCTTTATTTAAAACAATTAAAATTCACTTTTATAGGCACTTATTTTTATTTTTAGGATTCTCAGAGCAAGTTTAGTGATTTTTAAATTTTTTTTCAGGCAATTGAAGCGTTTCTTTGGGTACTAAAAGCAAATTATACAGTGCGTCCAAGATAAGGATGTCTATCATGGGGATCTCGGCAGATATAGGAGATACGAGGTTGATTAAATTAGAGAAAAGTTGCGCTTTTTAGAGACTAACAATACGCCGTTTAGAAAGTTTTAAAATTTTGAGTAGTTCCGGGGTCATTCGAAAAAAACCAAAATTTGCTGATTTCGTGTTTATTTTTTTCTGGCGTTATTTTAAGAGATATGGAAAAACAAGAGACACTTTCTCATGGCCACTTTTTAAGCTCTAAAAAATAAAATTGCAAGATTTTTCATACGACCATCATCAACTTAATTTTTTTATATTGCGCGTAAAAAAAGTATACCCTGTATAAAATTGCATATTTTTTTACGATTACAACGATGTATGACACAATAAGTTTCTATAATACTTAAATTGTAAAAAATGATTTTTTGTGGCTGTGAAATAATGACGTTGAGAAAATGTCAAAATTAAATAAAAATTAAATGTCAAAGTAGTTTTTATAATAACCATTATTTTTTATTCTTTTTATCTTAAGTGAAGTAAATAGTTTTAATTATTTGATAAATTTATCAAATAATTAAAACTATTTATTTCACTTAAGATACAGAACGTGTTTTTGAACTCTGTTTTTGCGTCTTGTTGCTAATTTTTTTTTTTTTTACAAAATTGAAAACGCTTTTTTACCTGAAGAAAAGTTTTATATATTAAAATGTTATATCCTATGCTACAGCAACGCCGTTGAAGCTGGTCGAATGTATTTAAATAACTATCCAGACAGAAAACAACAAACCAACAAAAGACGGATTTCGGACGATTGGTTTTGAATCTTAAGCAATATGGTGCGTTTAAGAAGTATTGTCAAGAAATAAGCCCTGGAAAGAAGAAAAAGAAAATGTGGTATTAGTTGTAACTGAAAATCCGGGAATATCTATTATAAAAATTGAAAATACCACTGGAATACCAAAATCTACGGCCCATTTCATTTTGAAAAAACATAAATACCACCCTTTTAAATTCAGAATCTGTCAAGGCCTCAGACCTGGTGACGAAGAAAGGCGCAGAACATTTTGTGAATGGTACACCAGGAAGTGTCAGGAGAATGAAACATTTCCCCATAGGATTATCTGGTCCGACGAGAGCATGGTTACAATTAATGGAATTTTTAACCGGAAGAACACCCATTATTGCTCAAGAGGTAATCCCCGAGTACACCGAATGGCTAGACATCAGCACCGTTTCGGTTTTAATATGTGGGTTGGCAATTTTGGAACAGATTTAATAGGCCCTTTTTTTACAACAATTCCCTTACCTCGGAGCGGTATCGGAACTTATTGGAACGCGATTTGGACGAATCCTTGGACAACTTACCGCTTGCCAAGGTTAAAAACTGTTGGTTTTATCAGGTTGACATCTTTATCTTGGACACACTGTATATGAAACTTCCATTGTCTAAAATATTTTATTATTTCTCAATTTAAAAAAGCTAATGTCATCTTTTCTAGGCCATTACTGCTATTTTTAGCAAATATAGCAATTTTTTATATTTTTTCAGGCAATTGAAGTGAATCTAAATTTGTGGAACAATCAACTGGCTGGAATATAGGATTTGAAGCAGTTAAAGTCATGTTTTAGGCAGATATTGTAATTTTTAATCCTACTGGAGCAACTATAGTCAATGTATAATTTTTTTCCAAGTAGTTTAAATAAATATTAATTTTTCCAGGCAATTGAAACAATCCTCTATCTCGTCCAGGCACTTGTAATTTTATAATTCTTAAAAGCAGATATCACATCAGAATTTTCAACAGCCTGGAATAATGAATTTTTAAATGTAACGTCGTTAAATTCATCTTCTAAGCAGTTACTGTAATTTTTAGACTTTCTAGAGCATTTATAGATTTAAAAAATATATATTTAAGGCAATTGAAATAATTTTATATATCTTCCACATATGAACAGTTGAAGTAATCTTTTAATTTTTTAAACCATATATTATAATATCCGAGTTCTATTGCCTTTAATAATCTATTTTTTAATTCGTTGGTAGTTAAAGTCAGTTTTTCAAGGCATTTATTATTATTTATAGGCATCTTTAAGCAACTTCTTATTTTTTTTTCCAGGCATTTCGAGTAAATATAAATTTTTTTCTGGTAGTTGTATCTAAAAAGCAGTTTTTATATGGTCCAATAACTGCCTAGAATAATTTATTGTTTTAAATAAAAGCTATTTAATTAATTTTGTATGCAGGTATTGACATTTTTAAGCTTTTTGGATGTTATTACGAGGGCGGGTCAATAAGTCCGTGACCTTTTGAATTTCCCGCCCTTTAAGGGAAATGGCAACTCTGCTCCTGTTAACAGAGAACTGTCAGTTGACGCCTGTCAAAATTTGAACAAGCTGCGTCATTTAGTTTGAGTTTGACAGCTGTTGATAGCAGACTACCACTCGTTTTGAGAAGAAAATGGAAAAAAGAGAATTTCATGTGCTCATTAAGCATTATTTTTTACAGAAAAAAACCATCACTCAAACCAAGGCTAAGCTTGATAAATATTATGGGGACTCTGCACCATTCATTTCCATGGTAAAGAAGTGGTTAACTGAATTTCGATGTGGCCGTACAAGCACGGAAGATGCCGAACGTTCTGGATGCCCAGTCGAGGTCTCTACATCCAAAACAATCGGAAAAATTCACGATATGGTTTTAGCCGATCGGAGATTGAAAGTCAGAGAGATTGTGGAGGCCATAGGCATCTCATATGATTTAGTAGTTTCAATTTTAAATGATCATTTGGGTATGAGAAAGCTTTCCGCAAGATGGGTGCCGCGTTTGCTCACAATCGACCACAAACGCAACCGTGTGACAATTTCCCAGGAGTGTTTGGCGTTATTCAACCGCAATATGGACGAATTTTTTCGTCGTTTCGTCACCGTGGATCCACCACAACACGCCGGAGACCAAACAGCAGTCAAAACAGTGGATTTCTCGGGGTGAATCGGCGCCCGAGGAGGCAAAGGTGGGTTTGTCAGCCAATAAAGTCATGGCGACCGTTTTTTGAGATGCACGCGGTATAATCCACATTGACTATCTTCAAAAGGGGAAAACAATCAATGGAAAATATTATACCAACTTATTGGATAGATTCAATGAGGAAGTGAAAGAAAAAAGACCACATTTGGCCAAAAAAAAAGTTCTTTTCCACCAGGACAATGCAAGGGTCCACACATGTGCAGTTTCTATGGCAAAAATCCATGAATTAGGTTACGAATTACTTCCTCATCCGCCCTATTCTCCAGATTTAGCCCTCAGTGACTATTTCCTATTCCCAAACTTAAAGAAATGGCTCGGCGGAAAGAGATTTGACTCCAACGACGAAATCATCTCTCAAACAAATGCCTATTTTTATGACCTCGACAAATCATATTTTTCCAAAGGGATAAAAAATATGGAGAAACGTTGGACTAAGTGTATAGAACTCAAAGGAGGCTATGTTAAAATATAAAATAACTTTTTATATAAAAACCTGTCTTTTATCCAAAAAGTCACGGACTTATTGACCCGCCCTCGTATAAACTTCTTCCAGGCAATTGAAACTATTGCTCAATTGCTAAAACTAATGCTATTTGCTTAAAATAAACTAAGTCGTCTTATAGTTCTTGAAAGCAGATATCACCTTTAAAGTTCAACTGCCTGGAATAATTTATTTTTTAATTTGAAGCAGTTAAAGTTGTAGATTTTTAATTCAAAAATATGAACTTGCATTTAATCCGGCAGATTTAATTTTTAATTCTTCCCAGGCAACTGAAATAATTTTCTAGCTCATGGGTTTTAAAGGCAGCTCTTAGCCTTAAATAATATTTCAATTTATTGGGTACCATTTCACTGCGATACTTTACGATTTGAAATGGTCAATGTAAATTTTCCCGCCATTTATTAGGCTTGCGAAGCTTGTGAAAGCGAGACAGTAATTAACCCCTTTAGTACCGCCACTGTTACCGACAAAATAAAACCCCGAAAAAACAATTGTTCAGCAGGACCATCATCGGCGGTTTCACGGTTTCGCGAGTTCCATGTACATCAGGTAATTCGGATTCCCACTCATTAAATTCTAGTTGATAACGACGGGGCAATTTTATCGTCTGGAGAATTTTTAGGGCGACCTAAAACGAGTAAAATTTCGCGTGATAGTTCCGTTATTGTTGTTAATAAAAAAAAGAGACGAGAGACAAAGAAGTCTGTTACAGAAGGCCATCCGTCAAATATGAACAAAGACAAGAAAATGACCATTAAATATAATAAATAAATAAATAATTATTGTATTAGCATCACGGTCAGGCGTTCGCGTCGATGCAAAAATGCAAATTTCTATGGCGTTCACACAAGTTTTGTTTTGTCAGTTGACCTTGTCAGCAGTCATGGAACCCTCAATTGGTCGCTTAAAAAAACAACAATAGTAAATTAGAATGTCTACCGCCACACTAACGTTTATTGTTCCTGCACCGCGCGATGTACAACAAACAAAAAAATATGGCCGACGCTCGTTTTTATTGCATCGTTGATGATTTGGGTTCATGGTTATTTATAATATACATAGTTGGTTGCATGGACTTGAGATTATTCATACTTTTATTGGGTTTAAACGGCAAATAGGTTTATGCAGTAGCAATTGGTTTTTTTTTTACTGGAAAAGCAGAAACAGAGGGAGAGGCAGATGTGTCTAAAGTCTAATCATGTTCAAAAAGAGATGTCTTTTAATTAACAGTTTTTCTTTTTTATCGATTAATTGAAAAAAGACTCTCGTCCATGCCATTATCTCATCCAGGCACTTGTAGTTTTATAATTCTTGAATATGCAGATATTACATCAGAGCTTTCAATTGCCTGGAATAATTTATTTTTTAATTTAAGGTAGTTAATATGTCTAAGGTCTAATCATGTCTAAAAAGAGATGTCTTTTAATTAAAAGTTCTTCTTTTCTATTTTTTATCTTCTTGGTTACACTTCTTGTTTTATCTTAGTTCTGTCTCACTTTGGCTTAAGGCAAGCCGGCGTCACATAGATAGATTCTTAAACAAAAAAGGAAGGAGGCAGAATAAGAAAGAATCATTTCACGTCCTAAACTAGCCTACAATTATATTTTTGAAGTAGTTAAACCCAATAAAGTCAAAAATTCCAAATTCTAAATTATTTTCAAAATCTTACATAAAAATATTAATAACATTGTAGTATTTAATTTTAAAATTTAAATTTCGCGCTTTTAGATATAACGTCATATGTGTTGACAATTATTACGTTTGGTTAGGTTGGCACAAGTAGAGATTATGACGTGACTCGATTATGGCGAGACGTATTAATTTATGTATTTTAAATTTTGGATTTATAAGTTATGAATTGTAATTTGTGTATTTGTTTAACCGAATAAAAGTCCCTTCTACAGTTCGGGTGTGGGGTAAGACAAAATCTAACGGTCAAGCGACGACGGTATCATGGATTAAGGCAGCGCAAGAGACAACAATTCCCAGAATGAAGACTATTCTGAGAATTACATAACACAAAATCTTCCAAATCAAGGTATTAAGCATCTATTACACAGGGCGAGATTACTAGCCAGTCGCCGGCGAATTTACTTGCTGCTATAAAAATCGTCAAATGTAATCGCAGCTGCTAGTAAACTCGCGGCTCGCTTTTTCCCAGCGAGTAAAGTTGAACACTGGCCTACTTTTCTCGTTACTCGCTCGCGATTTCTCTCTCTGGCGAGTAAAAACGCTATGTGTAATTTAAAACAGGACTAGTACTAGTTGGATAAAATGGCGGATATAGTGCGTGCAGGAATTATTGTTGTGAGCCTTTTAATTCGGAAAAAACTTCAAGAAAAGTTAAACCAGAAAAGCAAGACGGGTGCGGGTCAGGAATTGGATTTCAAAACGCGACACATATGGGGCTTCTAATATTTTATTGAAACAATTAAAGGATGAGGATCCTGTGGCGTACAGGAATGTTTTGAGAATGAGCAATGAACAGCTAATAATTTATTACAAATGGGTTGACGAAACAATCTGCAAAAAAAATACAAAAATGAGGATGTCGGAACCAACTGCTGCAAAACTAGAAATAAACCTGCGCTTTTTGGCAAATAGTGATTCGTTTAAATCCGTTTAGTTCCGAGTACCTGAATGTACAATGTCACTGTTTGTACCCGAAGTACTTGCAGCAATTTATTAGGTTCTAAAGCCATATATAAAGGTAGGCATAACTTAATAATCAATTTATTTTTCACACGTTATTTATGAAACAAGTTACTTATTTATAAGAAATATTATTTATTCATTAAGAATTAAAATTGTGCCGAAAATGTATTTATAAGTGCTTGATGAAGAACATCGTGACCATATCCGTTATCTTCGTTATTTTGGATTTGGGTATGTTTCATATGTGGTTGAGGCAGGGCTGGGATCACTTGGGGAGGATAACAATGGAGAAGTTTGCAGTTGAAGGGGTTCTCCGTAGTAAGTATTTATTTGGTTATTGTTTTATAAACAGATTAGCTTTACACGTGTAATAGAATTCTGGATTTCTTGCTGCAATAAAATAGCCTGACGTAGCTCTGCAGCTACATACTTCCCTAATTCGTCGTACAGTTTTACCTGTGATACATTTTCAGCAATTCTATTTAACTGACCGACTGCATCAGTAATTTCTGGATCTGCTTGTTTTTTCACCCTTTTTTTAGGTTTAGGAGGTCCCTTCGCCTGTGAGAGTTTTACATTTTGTTTCTTGGGCGATGTATCGGGTTCTTCATCATCAGGCTGTTCAATTTGAGAGTTTGAGACTTCCTCAGATATACTCTGTGTGCTGGGTAGAGTCTGGAAAAAATTAGAACATATCTGTAAAAAATGTGTTTACCTTTTGCTTGAGTTAAGAAGTAAACAAATTTTCTAAAATATATAATTTTTTTTTCCAGATGCCTACAACAAGCAATGAATGGAAAAAAATACAAAGCAATTTTCTTCTTCGTTGGAATTTTCCGAGATGTTGTGGAGCGATTGATGGCAAGCACGTTCTGATTAAAAAACCTCCCAGGTCTGGGTTAGTGTACTTTAATTACAAAAAAACCTATAGTATAGTGTTATTTGCAATGGTGGACGCAGATAATTGCTTTACTTACATTGATATTGGAGCAAACGGCCGAGCTAATGAGCGAGTGCAATATTTAGAGATATCGCTATGGAAAATAACACTCTTAATATGCCTGAAAATTTGGTCATTGTGGGGGACGATGCCTTTCCATTAAGAACCAACTTAATGAAGCCGTACAGTAAGTCACAGCTTTATAATACTGAAAGGATATTCAACTACCGACTCTCTCGAGCAAGACGAGTATCAGAAAATGCATTTGGTATTCATGTGGCGCTTCAGAATATTTTCAAGACCAATTCAATTAAAAGAAGCAACAATTGGCGATGTTATTTTGGCAGCATGTAGTCTCCACAACTGGCTGACAAAAAGCAGCCCCGATACTCATGTTCCTGAAAATGCTGTGGATGGAGAGGATTTGGACATGGGAAATATTACTTTTGGATAATGGAGAAATCACGTGGATAATCTTTCATCGGTTGGTCATTTGGGAAGTAATAATTACAAAAATTCTGCAGAGGAAGTAAGACGCACGTGCGCCAAGTATTTTATGGAAGAAAATCCTTTACCGTGGCAATGGAAAAAAGTGGGATTGGAATTAACTTAAATAATATTTTTTTCTATTTTTAAGTAAATACAATTTATTATTTTCCAACGTAATTTTGCCCAAAACAAATGAGAAAATTAGACTTTATTTTTTATGAACAATTAACTTATGTAAAAATTAAAAATATCTAGCTCTAAAATCTACTCACCAAGTTTGAATTACTATGCCTTGTTGACAAAACTTCTGCAAAAAAATGGGCAGCCTCAAACCATGTTAACTTTGGGGTGTAAATGTCTTCTGTTCCACAGCCACTTTTATTGCTTTATTTGCTTCGTTCTATTTTGGCCAGTTCTTGACGAAACACATCTTTCAAATTTTTAATTTTGTTTTTCATCCATTCCTTTTAGAAGCCTTTTATCATCTAATTCTTCATACATGTTCTTAAATAATACGTCTTTTAGTTTAATATTTAGATAATCTTTGGGTTTAATATTCCATAATACTGGAAATTGTTCATAAATATTTAAAAACTCTATAATTTGATTACTATTCCATTTAACATACATTTTGAGTTTTCGAACGAAAAATACAAAACAAACAACTACCAAAAATGCAATACCCTGCGAGTAAAGCGCAGTAAAACTAGCGCGGTGTAGTTTGCGCTCGTTGAGCTTGTTCTAACTCTCTCACTCGCTTTAAATTTTAGTCGCCGGCGCGGCTAAAATTGGCTAGTAATCTCGCCCTGTGTAATAGATGCTTTAGTGAGATTGGCGGTGAAAACGTGCATGAAATTGCGATGGATGACATAGTCCAGGCTACTGTTCGCACTATTATGTCGTATGAGCGCGTCAGACAGCAAAATAGTGTTCCATTGTCACAACCCGGACCTCATGAAACCTCCTTTACTTCTGATAAACAATTTTCAAATGCTGAAATTACTAGTTTGTTGTGAAGAAATTTTAAAGTGGGGAAAAAGTAGTTGGCAAGTACTGCACGAAGAAGAATCTCTTAGCGACCATCAATTTATATTAGTAAAAGTAAGTCTCCAACAGACAAACTTCGATAAACCAAGATACATAAGGCAGGTAAAGCAAGCAGAGTTTAAAAAAAAAAACACTGCGGAGTTTCTAAAAAAATCAGAAGGAAAGGATATTGAAACAAAACTACTTCTGATTTAGGAAGCGTTTAACTGGTCATGCAGTAAAATTCGCGTAGATGTCAACTACAAACTTCCATATTGCTGGGATGACTCTATAGCAACCCACATTACCGACGTGAAAACAAAAAGGCGAAAACTTCTTAGAGAAACACGGAACAACAATAATAGAGAAGCTTTGCAGAAGTCATATAAAGAAGCAAGAAACGTTCTCAACAAACAAATACAAAAAGCTAAAAAAACAAAATGGAAAGAACTTCTCACGTCACTAAAAGACGACATAATATTCGGACAGGCTTACCAGATTGTGAAGAGCCAAATGAGAATCTCCGGGCCACGAGTAAGGTTAAACTCAAGGGAAAAAATCTTATTCTTTAAGGAATTATTTATCACAGATAACTCAGACTGTTTACCGACTGTGGAAAAGTCTAACAGAAAGGACGCGTCCCCCGTATCGGAAGAAGAGATGAAATATGCTATTACTCGCATCAAAGCGAACAAAGCCTCAGGGCCCGATAACATGAATCCAGAGCACGCAAAATGGCTTCTCTTAAGTAATATCCCCTTCTTTGCGCAACTATATACTGAATGTATAAACCAGAAATTCTTCCCAGACGAATGGAAAGTATCCAAACAGGTAGGCTAAACAGGCAGATGAAGCTAAAAAATTTAGACCTATTTGTTTGTTAGATATACTTGGAAATACCTTTGAACAATAATCAACGAAAGGTTAAAAAAAGAAATTAAAAAGTTAAATGGTTTTAATCCAAACCAATACGGATTCATAAAAGGGCGGTCGACTATTGATGCCATAGAAAGAAATGTCGACACATTCAAGTTTAGACAGAGTAATTAGCATGCATGATATATGTAGACGTCAAAAACGCTTTCAATACAGCAAATTGGTCCCTGATTGTTAAAAAACTAAAACGACGAAATATCCCAGATTACCTAGTAGGTATAATACAATCCTACCTGGAAAACAGAATGGTACTAATCGACGGTAAAACTAAAGAAGCCTATGCATTTTTGTTATACGATCAACAACCCGAGATCCGATTTTCAAGATGAGATCCGTTTTCGGATCTCGCCTTGTAACACGTGTATATAGGTCGCATTTGAATGCTAAAGGTCTAAAACGACTTTTTTCAAAAAATTGTCCGGATCTCGTTTGGCACGATTATGTATATTATATACTAACATGTGTTCCGTCCTAAATCTCTAGGTGGCGCTCAAGCCGCCTTCCTCTGTGTGCTGTATTTCAGTTAAGACGAGATCCGTCGATCGCGGCAACGTTGATGAATAATTTTTTAACTGCAGGCGCGGATTTTTATGGAGCATTAGAAAATGAGCTTTGTCTTGAACTTGACGATTTGCAATATATAGGGACATAAATTGTTATTTTTAGTTGCCAGCGCTTTCTAGAGTATATTACGATTAAGACGAGATCCATCAGACCAGCATGACTAATGTCTTTAAGCAGGCGATAAAAGTATAAATAGAGGAAATAAACCTTGATTCTCTAGAACTAGAACTTCTTTGCATAACGTCAAAGAAATTAACTGTTAAAACATTTTTAACTTATACGCTGCAGCTTTTATTAGAATCCGCCAACAAATAACTGCAGAGAAAGAAAATAACAAAATTTGAAATGTCAAATTGTATGTAGGTACTGATCCAAACTTAACATTTTTAGTTTATTCATAGCGCTCTTTTCCAAAATTAAAAATTTATTTTTTTTATGGATGTTTAAAATTAGAAAATTTTAAATAAAACAAAGTCAATTTACCATTAGATGGGTTGTGATAGAAATCAAGTAAATACGCCAAACAATGAACACTTTAACCGATTCCAAGCGGTCTACCGGTAATTACCCTTCCTAAGTGGTATTAACCAAACACGTCCAAGCGGTTATAGTTATAACCGCTCGAGATACGTGACGTCACCAATTAGCCCTTTATATGTCATCAATTTGGAACAGTAATTACCCACGTCCGGAGCTGTTTTCTAAACGTCAAATGTCAAAGATATTGTAATAAGTGCGGGAAAAAATAAAAACAAACAAACAAACAATAAATTATTTCCTTTTTAAAAATGACACAAAATTTATTATGGCTAATAAGTTTTCTTTTTTGAAATTTATGTTTAAGAACTAATTACATGTAATATTACTGGCGTCTGGGGTATTATTTAAAAACAAACAAACTTATGACAGTGACAGCTGACAAATTACGAAGCTACATCAACCAAACACGTCCAAGCGGACACGATTGGTTATGTTATAAAGGGACTGTTCAAGGTGAACCAAGGGCTTAACCGCGGTTAAAACCGATAGATCGCTTGAAATCGGTTTTATGTTAGAATATTCTCGTTTTCTTTTCAACACTTCTTTAAAAAATAACACACGTCAATCTTGATATAGAAGGTTGACGTTTAATTTTATATTTGACAAAGTTCTGTCAATTACCTCCTCACCTCCAGCTAACCTCACTTTGATACATCAATAATATATTTAAAGGATATATTGTATTTTCAAAAAAATGGGCTATTTGGACTTAATGAACAGTTTATTACCATACATTTTTACTAGTAAATCGCTTCAACTTGCATCCAATTTTTTTTTGGCAAAGTAAAATGGAAAAGTTTTTGCCATTTAAAATAATGTGCGACACAATGAGAGTAACCATTTGGCCTAATAAAGTTTAAGTTGATAAAATGTCTTTTATTACCACACATTTTTTTTTTGGACACTGTTGAATAAACATTTTACATGCTGCTTACAACGATGTGTCACACGATAGAGGTTCCCATATGGCATATCAAAGTGAGGTTAACTGGAGGTGAGGTGTTTGACAGAGTTTAGCAATTTTTGAAGTTTAAAATATTTCTTGAAGCAATCTAAAATGTTGCCTATTGACCACTACGCTGACTCATCACAGTGGAAATTTAAAATGAGTATATTTTCTCCACAAGACGAGATCTCGAATCTGTTTGTTTGCCCAGATGCATTTCTGACGATATTCGATTCTCTCGATATTTGTATACGTAGCAAGAAAGAGATAAGTCCTTTTAAAACAAAGATATTAAGTCTTTTAAAAAATACAAAACATAAACATGAATATCCATCTGATTCAACTTATTATTAAGTTTGTAAGCTGATAAATAAAAATATAAAAATCCTATAATTCTTTTAGGTAATAATTCCTATAATTCTTTTAGGTAACGTGAATTATATTTTGGAATCAAACATATTTTGAACAAGTTTAAGATATTTTTTTTTTCTTAAATGAAACATCTTGTATATTTTTGCATTTTCAAATTCACCGAATAATTTTGTACATGTTTTATAAATAATATCCTTTGCCTATCTTCAACTATTTACGAAATAATTATGTTTAAATAATAATTATAATACTTTATTGCAACAGAAATTAATAAATTATATTGCATATTCTTAAAATAAACTGGCGCGTTTTTAATAAAAATTTTCTATACAGGGTACCTCAAGTAGAAACTATGGCGTCAACATTAATTTTTTTAAATGGATTACCCTGTATATGATATTTTACAATTCTACGATATACCCTGAATACTTTTTGCATAGCACACCATTAAAGTCAGCGGTTTATGAAATTTGATATAGACTAGTGAAACATACCTTATTAAAAAATAAAACTTTATACAATATTTATTTCAATTAATGTTCAATTTTTTGTCAATTCAATACATTTTCGATCGACAAGTCTAATTTCTTGTTAAATTCTTGGCTTTAAATCATCAATATTATTTGTTGGTTTATTCACATCAAGTTGGGATTTCAAATATCCCTATTAAAAAAATATAATAAGGTTACATCGGGTGGCCACCATTTGTTAGAAAAAGTTGCATCCAGAAATTGTCGAACAGCAATGGCAACGTGAGGGGCCTTGTTGAAACCATATCTCGCTCGTTACTAGGTATGTAATAAACTATAGAAAGTCTAAATAGCGCTTTCCGTTGTATTGTATCTTCGAAAAAAAACGGTCCAAAGATTCGATATTTCACAATACTTGCCCACATATTAAATTTATGATGTGATATTGTTGGGTCAAATGTGGACTTTCGGTTGCCCAATATCTGTAATTTTTCCTGTTACCGTGAGTTGGGTTAACGTGTTAACTTGCGACCCCTGTAACTAAAATTTTTATTGCAAAGGACGTATTGAATCTAATGGACAACAAATTAAATATTACAATACAAATCGTTAATTCGTCAAAAGAAAAAAAAAAGAATAGACTTTATGAAAAAAGAAGGCAGCATGACAAAAAGGACGGTTCATCGATTATAAAAAAAAACCGCCTCACATGCTCCTTATATTAAGGAAAGCATAATTATGTAAACTATCCTATACATAACAAACAAAACAGCTAAATATTTCTAAATAATTCTAAATAATCATTAGTATTTAGTCTATGAAAGATTTAAAACGAGCAGTAGTCGCAATAAATCTAGAATTAATTTTTATTTTTTAATGTCTTATGTTTCTTTAGATATATGGTATGCTATACAAAAAGTATTCAAAATATATCATAGAAAATATCATGATATTCCATTTAGAAAATTGAAGGGTGACGCCTTAGTTTCTACTTGGCACCTTGTATAAAATTTAATTTTTTTTTAATTTTTATTTAAAAAATGCCCAAGTGACAATACTAATCGATGTATCCAAATAAAAAAAGAAGAAAAAAATATCTTAATATAAAATTAATATGTTCTTTTCATCGTAAATGCACTATATAACCAATCATTTTAATTACCTGTATCTCTGTAAATATTTGTATATATAATCTTTAAATAAGTGTTTAATTATTTAAAAGTTTTAACTGGATTGTTAATTTAAAATATTTACAATATACTAAACTCAGACTTAGAGAATCGAAACAATAACTATCCTGTGATGAGGAAACTAGAACACACAACGAAGTTTGAATAATCTTGATGTCTAAATATTTGAATAGAGAACCTGTAAGTCAGTAGCAATGTAATTAATATGAATATCTTTCTTGTATTTTGTAATTTAATTAAAAATAACAACCTCTATTTTGCTCGGCCAGCAGAAGGTATTCTTTCAAAGCACACATAGTATAAATCCATTGAAAATAAGTAGACTGAAGTTTTAAAATAAAAAATTGATTTAAAAAACTCTTAAAAGTGTTAAAATTAATTAAAATAATAAAAATACAAACATTTGAAGGGAATCAATCATATTTAAATGTTATCACAATAAAACTCATTCAGATTATTGTAAACACTCCCAAGGAGAAAATTGCAGACCTTCTTCCGAAATAGCTTAAAGAAAAGAGAAAAGCGCTGTTCAATGTGTTCCAGCAAACGATTACAGATTTTAATTTTATACATTATTGATTTGTTAATCAACGTAGAATGGGGCATTTGCAATACTAAATTAGCAGCAATATACAAAATATTTTCCTTAAAACTAACACACTTTTGAAAAGCCAAGAAGAGAGTGCTGACTACACAAACCCCAAAATCTTATGCCATTTAATAATCTCCACTCGACCGGACTGAAAATACACCTAAGTCGATAATCTCAAATCGCATTCTGTGACGTCATCAAAATCGTGACAAAATACTTCTTCAATTGACTTAAATGCTGAATAACGCCTATTAGTTATTAACGCCTATTATAATGTTATGAATTAATTAGAAAAGTACATATTGTCTCGAAGACGGTGGGATAATAAAAGACCAATTTTAATTCGATAATTCGAAAACGTGTAAAAAAGTATTGTTAGAGTAGAACATTGATCGCCCTGAATCCCGGCCATTACTTAAAATGCAAACATTTCAAACGATTGTGACAATTCCTTTTTTTCTATTACTTTAAAATTAATAGATATTTTTATATTTTACACACGTAATTATCAAAACATTTAATAACTAATTTCAGCAATAATTAAAATATTTAAACTTCCAGTACGTAAATTCCAATATATAACATTTCTAAAACAAGAGTACTCATGATTCGATATCTTTTATTCTGATTGATCAATTTTTTTGTGGGAAAAATATTATTTTTAGAATATAATTTAAAAAAAAATTAATCTAAAATCTTGCAAATAACTTATTACCAAAAGAAAATTCTAAAGAAGTCAATTTACGAGTAATAAATACAATGAAAAATCAAGCTACGTCAATAAATGAATCGCCATATAAATTTACTTCATATTTAAGCCAATAATATTCCTTATTTTCACGGTAATCCTTAATTACCATAAAGAATTATACCTAATATTCTATGAAAGAAATGAACCAATAACCAAAATATCACAGATTTACGAGATTAATATATTTAACTAATTTAAAAAAAAGAAATTAGTAGTTTGTTTAGTTTGCCTTCATTAAGAAAAAAAAATCATCAATCCGAACACATAGACTTTTATGGGATCCGACCTCTTCCCTTAATATTGTGGCACACCTATCTAATACATATAGCCGTAATGAAATATAAAATATTAGCGGAAGATTTTTAAAATATAGTCCTATTTTCTGTTTAAATTACTTAATTATCGTCAGCTACATTATCGTCACAGTATAGACCTCTTTGATTACCTCTTAGTTTTTCGTTGTTATTCTACGTTCTTCTATATTTCCATTTGTATTAATACAGAAATAGTTTATAGGTAAACATAAAAGATTAACAAAACCTAATTTTGTTTTACAAAATGGCAATATTTGATCTGGCAACATCGTTGGATCTCGCGTTATGCGGTGACTTTAATGATATACAAGGTCGGATCTTCGTAAAAATAGAAGAACTATAAAATACCAATTTGGACAACATGAGAGCAAACCAGAAAAAAAACACGAAGCATTTGGGCGTAGTGCTGGATTATAATCTAAATTTCTCGCCTCACATAGATTACGTCATTCAAAAATCTGATAAAGTGGCTAAAGCTCTACAAGCACTACTACCAAATATTGGCGGTCCATACAATTCTAAAAGAAAAGTCCTGGCAATGGCGTTCCAGTCCATTATACTGTATCCAACCCCAATTTGGAAAAATGCACTGAAAACCAAGAGAAACCAAGAAAAGTTAACCGCATGCCAAAGGAAAATGGCTATTCGATGCTGCAGCGGATATCACACCATATCAGTAATTGCTGCAGCAGCTATAAGCGGACTTATTCCAATAGACTTATTAATAGATGAATGGCACAGAATACAAGAATGAAAAAAACAACACATAGAAGAAGGAAGAACTGAAGAAAATATAAAATATATAAAAGACGAAGAAAGAAGGAACACCATCAACAGGTGGCAAAGGAGATGGAGTACCGAAAGTGATGAAGCTAAATGGACTAAAACAATACTTAAAGATATAGGACCATGGATAAATAGAAAACACAGGGAAATACCGTAGGTACCCAATAACGCAATTCCTTACAGGACACGGTTGTTTTGCTACGTACCTGCACAGATTTAAAAAAAGAGACTCACCTAAATGTATGTACGGGGATACAGAGCAGGACACACCTAAACATATGCTGTTTGAATGCGAGAGATTTGTGGAAATTAGACAACAGACCGAAATAGTAACGGGATACAGACTAAACGAAGAAAACCTAGTGGAAATCATGCTTAGAAATACAGAGTGCTGGAATGCGATACACAAAATGATGTCCTCAATGGTAAAAATAAAGGAACTAGAGGAGAGAACAGAGCAGGATAGATAGTCAGGTAAAAAAAAATAGAAAAGAACAAAAGGAAGTACAAGAGAAAATAGTAGTACAAGAGAAGAGAGATATATGTTGAAAGGGTCTAAGACGAGGAAAAGCTGAAGCCATTGTCTCGATGTCAGATTTCAAGCGAAATAGTTCCGAGACAAAGAGCTGGAGACCAGAAGAGGAAAGGGTTTTAGTCGGTCGCTGCAACGGAGTCCGACACTGCCCATGGTCGCCAGAACACCAATGGTCATGGGTGTGCATAGATAGGCATTTCCCAAACCTCTATAAAAAAAAAAAAAAGGGTTGGGTTGGATATATTTATGGTCTATGCTCAGCGCCTTATGTGACCCTCGCGGTGATAAAGAAACGGAACAAACCAAAACACTTCACATATACTCCCAGAGTCAACAACCCATTTCACAGATAGCGACTGTTATTGAAGTTATTCAATAAAAACAGCAACAAATTTAAATAAATCAGTTTACCTCCATTTGTAAGTACACCTTTCGCCACTTTATTAATTTTTTCTAGATAAAATTAAGCTATTTAAAAAAGAAAACCGGTGAAAATACGCTAAATTTGACAAAAGCCGCTAAACTGCAGAATCATATTATTTTTAATTCGGACCAAAATCTAAAAATTACCAAAATAATAATACATTATGGGTATCTTAGGTATGTCTGTTGCACGGAAATAACAGATTTAGTTACAAGAAAAGGTAAAAACAGTTTTTGTGAATTTATTTTACGCATAATACCCAACATTTCACGTGACTAAAAAAATATAGAGTGAATTCGCCACTTTAAAGAAGGCACTCATAAGTCAGCCACACTGGGGACAAGGCTGAAGCTGCAGAGTGACAAAACGTAGTTGACGACAGAACTGGCAACACCACACCTAACCTCACCTTAGTTGTCACCTATTTGTTGACAAAACTAATCGAATACAGAGTTATTCTAATGACGTTATTTTATTTATGTCCCCATAGTGAGTGATTTAGTGCGTGATAACACCCTCTTCGTGATAAAATTTGGCTTTCCGCCACTCTTAGTGAATAATATATATCGAAATCTACCCATTTTGCAAAAAACCCGACCATTTTTCGTTAGTTTCGCCATTTTTGATGCTTTTACCAATTACAGTCCCAAGCACGTATGAAAGACTTCCACACACTTGATGAGTTGCTCCTTGAGCAGGAGAAGCAACCTGAGCCAAGGTCAAGGTCATGTCAGTTCTAGAGACAGCCTCAACCAGCCTCGCCCAATACCAAATCCCCATCCTAGACCTGCCAAGAAATGCTTTAACTATTTTGATGTTGGCCATTATGCTGATATGTGTCCCAAGCCTAGAAGAGAGAAAGGTTCCTGTTATAATTGTGGCAAACAAGACCAAGTAAAGAACTGCCCGCAGAAGAGGAGCAGCAGAGTGGCTCCAGCAGACTCGACAACAAATATTGCCATGGTTATCGATGAGCAGGCAGTGTTAGAGCCATTCAGAGTTCCTGTTCAGAAGAGCCCTCTTATCCAAGCCCCTACCGAGAAGCTAAGACTTCAACCAACAGAGTTTGAGGTACCTTCGAAACATAATTATTATAGAGTTAGTTTGTCTTTATATATGAAATAAATTCTTTGTCAAGTAACATTAATATTGAAGCAATGTTAGATACTGGTAGTCTTATAAGTCTCGTAAAGCAACAATTTTTACCTAGTGCTAAGAGTGGTTGCTACAAAAATCAATATTATTGAATAAATGGGTCAAGTTTGGATATTATAGGTACTTTTAATGGTAAGGTTATATTTAATAATTTATGTATACCGTATTCGTATGAAACAATGTGTTTCCCAGTTATCATTGGAAGAGATTTTGCCTCATTAGAGCGCCCTTAAGCTGACCCTTTTCCACAAGAACTCCTTTTAATTGAGTATGATCCTCAGACAACCCCATTGAACATGAACCATAAGTTAGACCCAAAAATGATTTATAAAGTTGAAGAAATGTTCGATAAAGAATATTTTATTGCCACTAAACCTTTAGAGCCCCAAACCAATTTTGAAATGAATTTAGTTGTAAATAGTAAAGAGCCAATAAGTTTTAGGCCCAGAAAGTTGTCATATACTGAAAAATTAGAGTTATAGCATATTATTGATGACCTGTTAAAACAAAATATAATTAGAGAGAGTGATTCGCCCTATTGCAGTCCTATAGTTTTAGTAAATAAAAAGAATGGACAAAAGAGACTATGTGTGGACTATAGGGAAATAAATAAAAAAATTGTTAAGAATCATTACCCAATACCTTTAATTGAGGACCAGATTGATATGTTAAAGAATAAAAAATATTTTACCTCCCTTGATTTAAGAAACTCTTTTCATCAAGTGAAAATGGTTGACGATTCTTTTAAATTTACTAGTTTTACTTGTCTCTTAGGCCAATTTAAGTTTATCAGTAGATTTTTTTAAAATTTGATTAATAAAGGAAAAATACTAATTTATATTGATGATCTTTTCATTGCAACAGATGACATTGACAGCCATTTAACAATTTTGTCAGACGTCTTGTTTTTGCTGACACAAAATTTGTTAAAATTAAGAACTAGTAAATGCTCTTTTTTGCAAGAAGGAATCTTATATTTAGGCTACAAAATAAATCAATTTGGTATAAGTCCAAACGGTAATCCTGCAGTTTAGCGACTTTTGTTAACTCATTTTGTCAACTCATCAAGTGTGTGGAAGTCTTTCATACGTGCTTGGGACTGTAATTGGTAAAAGCATCAAAAATAAAATGGTAATTCTGCAGTTTAGCGGCTTCTGTTAAAACTAACAAAAAATGGTCGGGTTTTTTGCAAAATGGGTAGATTTCGATATATATTTTTCAATAAGAGTGGCGGAAAGCCAAAATTTATCACGAAGAGGGTGTTATCACGCACTAAATCACTCACTATGGGACATGAATAGAATAACGTCATTAGAATAACCCTGTATTCCATTAGTTTTGCCAACAAATAGGTGACAACTGAGGTGAGGTTAGGTGTGGTGTTGCCAGCTCTGTCGTCTACTGCGTTTTTTCACTCTGCAGCTTCAGCCTTGTCCCCAGTGTGGCTGACTCATGAGTGCCTTCTCTAAAGTGGCGAATTCACTCTATATATTTTTAGTCACGTGAAATGTTAGGTATTATGCGTAAAATAAATTCACAAAAACTGTTTTTACCTTTTCTTGTAACTAGATCTGTTATTTTCGTGCAACAAACATACCGAAGACACCCATAATGTATTATTATTTTAGTAATTTTTAGATTTTGGTTCGAATTAGAAATAATATGATTTTGCAGTTTAGC
Source organism: Anthonomus grandis grandis (assembly GCF_022605725.1). Lineage (NCBI taxonomy): Eukaryota > Metazoa > Arthropoda > Insecta > Coleoptera > Curculionidae > Anthonomus > Anthonomus grandis. Next base: position 7,541,887 of record NC_065563.1, on the reverse strand, counting down.
GGCTTTTGTCAAATTTGGCGTATTTCCACCGATTTTCTTTTTTAAATAGCTTAATTTTATCTGGAAAAAATTAATAAAGTGGCGGAAGGTGTATTTTGCAAATAGTTTCTTTAATGTGAAGTTCAAAGGAGGTAAACTGATTTATTTAAATTTTTTGCTGTTTTATTTTGCATAAATTCAATGACAGTCGCTATCTGTCAAATGGGTTGTCGACTCTGGAGGTATGTGTGCAGTGTTTTGGTTTGTTCCGTTTCTCTATCACCGCGAGAAAAACATAGGGCACTGCGCATAGAACATAGATATACCCAACCCAACCCAACCCTTTTTTTTTTTTTTTTTTTTGAGAGAGGCTTTGGAAAAATTTTTATCTACGCACACCCACACCGACTAAAACCCTTTCCTCTCTTGGTTCTTCTCACATTGGCACGGTTCCTAAGGAATATTCTTCAAAAAATGTGGAGATCTGCCTCTACACTTGCTGTGTCCTTTCTTCTTCTGTTTTCAATTTTAATATATTTGCAAGCATTTTTGTTACGATGTCCCAGTTTGTTTTACTTTTTAACATTAGAGTTACCATATTATTTACATTTATGTTTTCTCCCAAATCACGGTTGCACCCGATTCTGATAACTACAAATCTGACGCACTTGAAGATTGTGTGGTTGACTGTGTCCTCTGGCGCGTCCTCGTATACGCATTTTGGATTAGTTCTTTTTTTAAATCTGTATAAGTAGGATTTGAAATATCCGTGTCCTGTTAAACATTGGGCTAGTTCATAAGTGACATTTCCAAATTTTCTCGAGAGCCATGGTTTAATATCCGGTATAATTGTTTTCGCCCAGTTCACGATCGCGCCGTCAGTGTGCCCATCTTGCCAGTCTTGTTGCCATAGTTCAATTGTTCTGCTCCTTTCCTCGTCTAGGATTTGTTTATTTGTTATGGCTTCGCTTCTTCTTGTAACCCGGTCATGTATTCTTTTGCGTTCGTCGATCATTTTTGTTAGGGGAATTAGTCCGGCTATAACAAGCGCAGCTTCACCTGATGTCGTATGATATGCATTGATACAGCGAATCGCAATTTTTCTTTGGCAGCTTAATAGTCTTTTCCTGTTTATTTCCAGATTTAGAGCTTCGAACCAGACCGGGGCCGCATATAACACAATTGATTGTAAAGCCATTGCATATATTTTTCTTTTAGAGCTTTGCGGTCCACCTGTGTTTGGGAGAATTGCCTGCAAGACGCCCAGTACCTTGTTTGACCTTGCTATCACATTTTTTACATGCTCAGAAAAGGAGAGGTTGTAGTCGAGCACTATTCCGAGGTATTTTATGCTCTTCGCGGGACGTATTTCACAATCGCCCAGTCTGACGAATGATATGGCTTCTTCTGAAAACGACGGCTGCCGTTTTTTCTGGGGCTAGTTGGAGCTCATTTGCCATCAGCCATGTATGGACTGCGTGCAGTGCTGTATCTCCCAGTAGCGAGACTTCTTTTGTGGTTTTTGCACTAATAATGATAACTAAGTCATCCGCGTAGCATATGAGCTCAACTCCGTCCAGGTCAGCATCAAGATCCATGATATCATCGTACAGAATATCCCACAGCACGGGACCTAGGACCGAGCCTTGAGGTACCCCGGCCGTGGTTTTCCGCTTTGTTTTCCGATCCAGCTGAATTGTCCTATCCTGTAAATAAGACCGTATAATCCTCACCAAATTCGGGTTTATTCCGCGTTTCTTGAGCTTGGAGATGATTATTGGCCAGCTTGCGGTATTAAACGCATTTTTAACGTCTACGCAAATAATAGCAATAATATCCTCTCTGTGCTTTTTTACTGCATCTATTATTCGTTTTGCCGCATCCACTGTAGACCTACCTTTACGGAAGCCGTATTGGTTTTTATGTAGATCTCTGGTTTTTTCTAGTTCAACTGTAAGTTTTTGAGTGATAATTATTTCCAATACTTTACCTAAAACATCTATGAGGCAGATAGGTCTGTAACTTTTTGTGTTATTATCGGGTTTTATGGGTTTTTCCACCAGAATTAATTTAGAATTTTTCCATGCTAGCGGGAAGTATGCTTGTTGGATGCACTCTGTAAACAGTTTTCGAAAAAATTCTTTTTGCTGTAGTATAGCTAGTTTCGCATGTTCTGGCAAAATACCATCCGGACCTGGAGATTTTTTGGGTTTTATTTTGCTTACAGCAGTAGTAAGCTCTTCCTCGGATACTTCCAGGGGCCGGTGGCAGTTTCTAATTTCAGGCATCGCAGCATGGGGTTTTGTAGCGAAAAGACTCTCAAAAGTCTCTATCTTCTCAGTCGGTCTTACGCTTACAGTAGGCCCAGAGAACTTAAGTTGCCCCTTAACTATTTTCCATGCGTCGCCGTAAATGTCTTTATCCAGTTTGCTACACAGTTCTCGCCAATTTTTCCTTTTAGATGTTGTAATCATTTTACATACTTTTCTTCTGGCCTCTCTGTAGGCTTCATGGAGAGCTAGACGTCGTTCCTCATTTTTAGTCTCCCTTAAAAGAATTTTGCGTTGGTTTTTCATAGTTTTAAGCTCAATTTGGATATCGTCATTCCACCAATAAGGCAGTTTGTAGTTGTTATCTGCTCTTATTTTGCTACAGGATGATTTGTGTGCAGTAATTATGTTGTTAATGGTTTTGTTTATATCTTTTGGGTTGATGTTTGTGACTGTTGCTTTTGTAAGATTTTCTTTAAATAGCTTTAAATCCAGTCGCTCTACATACTTACATGTCTTCAGCGGCTTAGTTGACACTTGAATTAAGATAAACTTATGGTCACTAAGACTCTCATCGTCTTTTAGTACTGTCCATTTTATGTCATGTCTTGTCAACGCTTCAGAGGCCAAAGTGAGGTCAATGAAAGAAGTGCCATTTTGTCGAGCGAGTGTTGGAAAAAGTCCATCATTTAAAGTCACCAGGCCTAGGAAAGTCACCACAGCCGCATGTACTATTTCACCCCGTCGGTCGGTAGATCTGCCGCCCCATATGACGTTCTTTGCATTAAAGTCGCCAGTTATAATAACTGGTATTTTCCGAGTCTCTGTTGTGTGTTTAACATGTACAAAAAGTTCATTTATACTATCCTCGAATTCCAGTATGGAACAGTTGGGTGATATGTAAAAGGAGTATATGCCATAATTTTTTCCTTCAACAAAAACAAAATTAATGTGCTTATGATAGCTGTAAATATCGTAGCTGTTTGAGTTACCTTTATTACAGTAGATGGCAGCGTTTATCTAAGGTTCCTCGGAAGAGAATAATGTCTTGTTGGGTAGCCTCGTAATTTTCAGATTGGGGTCTTGAATGCACAAGAGGTTGCACCTATTTTTAGCTGCCACCATTTGGGCTAGATTTTGGGCTTCTGCTTTCCTTTGAACATTTATTTGCAGTATAGAAAGGTTGTCTGTAGTTTTATTGGTCATTTGTATTCAATGACCCTTTCCTGGATACGACAGTCATTGAGTCCGATCCTAATCTTGTATTGCTGAAGCAATCTTTCAGCTGAACAGCTTGAAAGAGAAAGTAAGGCTGTGTGGCCGCCATATCGATTTGCGTACATGCCTATCTCTGAACTCTCGTCTTTCTGCAGGAATCCTTGTTTTATGAGGGTGTATTTAACTTCTTCTTTTGTTGTTGTGCCGTCGATATCTCTAATGAAAACTGTTTTAAGATTTTTTCCTCCCGATGTTCCTCCTTCTTATTTTGCTTTCTATATTATTGTATTTGTCTGAGAATGCCGATTTAATTTTGTTTTTTATCATTTCTGGTCTACACTCTTCCTTAATTTGCAGTAAGAGGTTACCGTTAGCAGTTTTCTTTACTTGCTTGATTCGCTCTGACTTGATTCGCTCTGAGTTTTCCTCGCAAAATAAAGTAACGTTGACAAAAGGTTAGGGTCGATTCTTTAGTAATGCACAGGACATGAGCTGCCCTCTGCCGCTTCTGTGCGCAGCGCCTTATATTTCCCGCGCAGTGATAGAGGAACGGAACGAACCGTAACACTCCACATATACTCCCAGAGTCGACAACCCATTTGACAGATAGCGTCTGTCATTAAATTGATGCAAAAAAAGCAGCAAAAATATTAAATAAATCAGTTTACCTTCATTTGTGAGTACTTCACATTGTTTATAAAGAAACTATTTGCAAAATACACCTTCTGCCACTTTAATAATTTTTTTCAGGTAAAATTAAGCCATTAAAAAAAAAAACGATGAAAATACGCTAAATTTGACGAAAGCAGCTAAACTGCAGAATCATATTATTTTTAATTCGGACCAAAATCTAAAAATTACCAATATACAAATACATTATGGGTGTCTTTGCGGTATTTTTGTTGCACGAAAATAACGGACTTAGTTACAAGAAAAGGTAAAAACAATTTTTGTGAAATTATATTATTTTTTTTTATGCATAATACCTAACATTGTGACACGTGACTAAAAAAAAACAAAGTGAATTCTCCACTTTAGAGAAAGCACTCATGAGTCAGCCAGACTGGAGACAAAGCTTTAGCTGCAGAATGATAAAACGCAATTGACAACAAAACTGGCAACACCACACCTAACCTCACCTCAGTTGTCACCTATTTGTTGACAAAACTAATGAAATACAAGGTTATTCTAATGATTAATCGCGTCCTATAGTGAGTGATTTAGTGCGTGATAACACCCTCTTCGTGATAAATTTTGGCTTTCCGCCACTCTTATTGAAAAATATATATCGAAATCTACCCATTTTGCAAAAAACCCGACCATTTTTCGTTAGTTTGCCGCTAAACTGCAGAATTATCGTCCAAACCCCCAGAGTTTAGATGAAGATAATAAATTAATTAAAGAAAAACTTTTAGTTTCAAAAGATAAGAATTTTGAGCTTCGTAATGGATTAGTGTATAAAAAATTTAAGGATAAAGCTAACACTCTTTTCTATGTTCCGAAGTCTATGGAAAACAATGTTATTTATAATTGCCATGATAGTATAGGATATAGGAATTAATAAAACCACTAAGTATCTGAGTAGAGTTGATTGGTTCCCTAATTTTCAGATAAAAATAAAAGATTATATTGGAAATTGTCTGACGTGTATTTCTTATTCTTCAGTCCATAAAAGCAAAGGTGTGTTACATAATATCCCTAAACGTAATAAACCCTTCCAAATCCTCCATATTGACCATTATGGCCCCTTAGAAAAGTCTCCAGGTGGTTTTACAAAATTTGTTAAGCTCTATGATGTAAAATCCACTAAAACTATAGAAGTATTTCATAAACGAGAAGAATATTTCCGGGTTTATAGTCGCCCTTTAAGAATTGTGTCTGATCGTGGTTCCACATTTACTTCTAATGAATTTTCTGACTTTTTAAAAGAAAATAATATTGAGCATGTTAAAATTGCTACAGGTTTTCCTAAATCGAATGGTCAGATCGAGAGAATAAATCGTGATTTAACCCCTATGTTAGCTAAATTAGCAGAACTTAAAAATAAATGGTGTAAGTTTCTTCTGGAAGTTGAATTCAAAACAATACTTGTTGTCGATCAATTGGGATAACACCTTCAATCTTACTATTTGGTATTAATCAGAGGGATCCAAATGATGATATTCAATCATTTTTAGACAGTGACGTTAATTCTGATAGAGACTTCAATCAAATTAGACAAGATGCTATGGAACAAAATTCTAAAGTGCAAGCATATAATAAACAATATTTTGACAAAAAACATACGCAACCCTATAATTATAAGATTGACGATTATGTAATGATAAAAAATATAGATGTTAGTCCAAGCATAAACAAAAAACTTATTGCAAAGTTTCGAGAGCCATATGAAAGTAAGAACGTTTTAGAGAATGATTGGTATTTAATAACTGATGTTCAAAATTTCCAGTTAACTCAAAGGCCCTTCGAAAATGTTTGTAGTCCAGATAACATGAAATTGTGGTTGCATTGATATTATGATTAAATTTTATGCAATTATCTATTATGCCTTAATATTTTATGACTTCTAATTTTATGTACTTATTTAATTTATGATTATGCTATTTCCATTGATGATTATGCCATTATGAATTTCCAATTAAGAGATTATTATAAGTAATATTCCATTATGTTATACATTATTCATGTATTTCTGATTATGTATAAGATTATGTTTTAACCTGATATTATGTGCCTATTATTTATTATGGTTTCGATTATGGCACCTTTTGACTTATGTATGATGTTTAATTTTTATGTAATTTCTGTTTTTAATTGATAAGATCGGGTCGATCTTTAGTCAGGTTAGGCCGAAACTGTAGTATTTAATTTTAAAATTTGAATTTCGCGCCTTTAGATATAACGTCATATGTGTTGACAGTTATTACGTTTGGTTCGGTTGGCAGAAGTAATTGACAAGTAGAGATTATGACGTGACTCAATTATGGCGAGACGTATTAATTTATGTATTTAAAATTATGGATGTATAAGTTATGAGTTATAATTTGTGTATTTGTTTAATCGAATAAAAGGTTATTATACAGCATACAAAAAAAGCACTTAGGTAATTAAATATTTGTGTGTGCTTATAACACAAACATTATAGAAAACAAAAATGTCTTTATAATAATTTTAAATTGAAACTTAAAATTATATATAAATAAAAAAATTGTAAAAAAGTATAAGTAACTAAAGCCAGTACATAAGTCTATTCTTATCAAATTCTACACAACTTTTTCCTAACACAAAACATGCGTATTTCGAAAATAAGTGTATGTCACCTTAGGAATAATATACTAAATTTATTATAATTATTATAGAGGGTGATTGTTGGTTGATGGTACCTTAGACGTTTATGGAGAACGGAAAATGGAATTATTTTGAAATTTTGGTATCATGGATTTTAGCTGGTGATTTAACGATTAAAAATATTTTGATGTTTGACAGTTACATTTAGTTGATTATTAGTAAATACGCATGACAATGATGATTTGAGATGGAGGAGAGAATGTTGCTCTTGGGAGAAAGAAATGAAAAGCAATAATAATTTATGTAAGAAATAAATTTTAAATAAACTCGTAATTTATAATAATAACATTTATTAATCCACATAGACCTAGGTTTGCAAAGCTGTAAAAAAACATTATTGTAACAAAAAATTTCAGACAAAATGCGGATTAAAGGGCATAATTTCAGCTACTTATCGCAGTTCAGGGCTGTTGTAGCCTATAAAGTAGAATAATTTATCCAAAAAAGTATCTAATAGCAAGTACCCAAAGAAAAATAAATAAATAGTGCACAAAAATCGAGGAATAACATTTAAAATATTTTTACATAATAAAATGAAAAAGAGAATATACAAAAATAAAAACCTATAACAAATCCAAAATTCATATTTTTAAATGCATTGCTCTGTTTTTAAATAATATTCTGGAGCTTAGATTTCATGCATTTTCAAAAGCCGTTTGTCAAAGATCAGTGATATATTTATTTACTACAGATGCAATATTATAAGAAAATGATCGTTTAAAAATTTCTTTTCGATGTCGTGGAATATCTAAACGCCGTCTATTTCTAATAGTACGAGAGCTAGCAACGTCGGGAAAACAAGAATTTTAGGTAGGCCTGTTTTTAGATATACTTTCTCTCTCACTCTCCCGGACATCATACGGGCCACCTGGCTGGCACTAGTGGTTGCGTTCATCAATGCGCATCATACCTGTACAGGTAAAATATTAATTTTTCAAATAATTTTAAGCTTTTTTTTTTTAATTATTTTTATTGAACTTTTAGCAACACGAATATATTATTGCTAGGCATTTTTGATGTTGTGTAAACTCTGCCAAACGCCAATTTTGAATTTAAAAATTTTTTTTTTTGGAAATATTTTTTGTATGGTTAAAATTTTCATATGATATTATTTAAGTAACTACAAACCCAAAATTATTTTGCCAAGCAGTAATTCGGTTGTTAACCTTCAGCCAGGCCGATCTAAATGTGAACAGTGATGTGGTATTATTTTGCTTGGTCGAAAAATAGTTGTCGAATAAATTACAAAGGAAGGATAAAAAAATATTAAATTAATATGTGAATAAATTAATGTGTTAATACGATATAAAAATAATAATTTATTGTAGTACAAAGTTAAGAAGTTGATTAATCACAGGCATGAAAATAAATGAAAACTCTGATGGTTGTATGAAAGTTGCGGTTAGATTTTTTAATTAATTATTGTATCACAAAAAAAGGAGGCATCCTGATAATCATCTTCATCACTGCTGTCATTTTCAATGTCTTCGTTGTTATCATCGTTTTTTGAATTATCATTTTTTAATCAATTATTATCTGTAATAGAATGAAAAATTTTGTGATTAAGTGTTTGAAGACAGTTGGAAGCGAACTTCATTGACGTTCCAAGAATCCCGAGCTCCGTAAATATGACAAGGTAAATTTTCTAAGATCTTAAATGATTCATCCAACAATTGTTCATCATCTGTTATAATATTTTGACAAGCTGTCTGATACTGTTCTGATTGCTCTAACAGTTTAAAAGGACGAAGTTTACCTTTTCGAAAAAAAGCTGGCGTGTATTCACATCCAGTGAGAGCATGAAAGCACGGTAGAGCTTTTGATAAAGAATTTCCTAGAATTTCATATATGTGATTGATGCTTATGAATCGTTCATTTTTTTTTTATGGTAAACACAAGCACAAGAGGAAAGTCCTATGTCAATCTTGGAGTGGTGCTTGCGCGAAGATATTTGTAGGCATTTATCTTGAATCGCTGTAGGTTGTATGCGTCGGGAAATATGTGAGGTGAAAGCCCGTTCCATATAGAAGATGTTCTCCAGATGAATGAGTCCCGATACAGCGACGTCCTTGGGGTAGGCAGGTGGACTCGATGTTAATGAGCCGCAACTGCTAGACGCGTCCTTCTTGCCGGAACAGCCCTGGGTGGAATCAGGCCTGCCAGCTCAGAGGAGCACTTACTGTGATAATAACGGTAGAATAAACAGAGATCAGCCACCTTTCTCCTGTGCTCTAGACTATCCAGACTCTTTGTCAGTTCTGGTTTGTCGATAAGACGAATAGCTCTTTTCTGTATAGAATCCAGCAGGTTTAAACTATGCTTGGGTGCAGAGCTCCAGACATGCGAGCAATACTCGAGCGAAGGGCGTATTTGAGCCTTATAAAGAGTCAGCAGCTGTTCTGGTGTATACAGTTTTTTCATTTTGAAGAGCACAGTTTTTTGGAAGCCGCCTTGGCGACCTCGGCAACGTGGTCATGCCAGGACACACTGTTGGTGACCTCGACTCCTAGAAGATGTAAAGATGATTTCATTGGCAATGTTTTCCCTGCCATAACCAGCTCCGGGCCACCAAGGTTAGTCTTCATCGTAAATACTGCAGCCTGCGTTTTTTTAGCGTTAAAATTGACCAAATTGTTATCGCCTTACTCCAAGATTGCTCTAATATCGTTGTTGGTTGAAGCTACTTGTTGCTGCCTAAGATTCTGAGAACTTGCGGCTGTCGTTCGTTTGGCGGACTTAAATGTAGAAATAAGTGTGCTATCGTCCGCAGAGCTGTAGATTGGATTGACAGTGGTTTCCAGAAAATCGTTGATATATACCAAGAAAAGGGTGGGGGATAGAATGCATCCTTGAGGGACTCCAGCGTTAATGTTAAATTTCGGAGAGGTATCCATCGACGGCTACTTGGATTGTTCGTGGTTCAAAAAAACTTTTGATCCAATTCAATAATGAGTTTTGTATGCCGATTGAGGAGAGCTTGGTTAGTAGTCCCTCATGCCACACTCTGTCAAATGTCTTGGAAATGTCAAGGGCGACTGAGCGGGACTCGCCGTGCTTCTCCATGACCTCCGTCCACAAGTGTGTGACGTAGGCCAGAAGATCGCCGGTGGATCTAAGCTTTCGGAAGCCGTATTGATGATCGCTGATTAGTCCAGATGATTCCAGATATCTTAACAGATATCTTAACATCATCATGATTTCCGACACCCAAATTTATCCAGAGTGTTAATAAAGCATTTAAATGATCCATGTTACCAAGTAGTATTATTAAAATATCAGTGTCTGAGCAGCGTATTACAACTTCGGCATCTACATTTATTTGGCAAATGTGATATATTATTCGTGAATCAGCTTCTTCATGTTCTTCGCAAGACAATGAATCTTCCATAACTCTAATTACTCTACTACTTTCAACCCGGTATGAATAGCACTTTCTGAAATTCACATAAATTATTTTATTTCCAATGATAGAAGCCATTTCATCACCAATGATCAATAAAAAAATCGACAAGGGCTTCTTTAAAATTTATATTTTTCAGTTCAGCCACAAAGTTGTGTGGTCGAATTTGATTAAGCCCGACTGTAACTTGGTTCATTAATTCATCCCGACGTATGCGCTCAAAATCTTAGATCGATGGTGAAAAATATTGATCGAAGACAATATCGACACGATTAGATTGAAATCGTAGTATCATACTTAGAAATTTTTTCGATAAAGCATCGAAGGTTACAGGTACTTCTTTCATTAGGTGTAACATGAAGAAACCATCTAAAATAGATATATGAAAACACGAAGGTGGCTTATCGACATTATTACCGATTTTCTTCTCAATCAATTTAACTAATTGCGATTTATCAGTTTTACAAATACTCCCATCTGCATGGCACATTGATGTTGGCACTGGTGTCAGTGGAAATGCTAAAACTTTCTCAACATCAACTTTATGAGTTAAGGATATCCCCAACATTCTCCCAAATAAGTCCCTTTGCATTCTCAACTCCACAACTTTATTTCCAAAGGTTAATTTTCTTTTTTTTGGAGCCTCAGCAAAGTTCAATATATTTTGTTTTATTGGCTTGTCAAATCTACTTCCATCTATAGCACATTCATTAATGAACTGCTTTCTTAAGTAGTCACCACTTTCTTCGATGTTCAGGAGGAACTCTGCTATCTGTTCAGCGACCGGCTTTCCACTAGCTATATTGTAAAGATTATCTTTGTTTAAATCTGGATTGAACGGATTACAGTTTATTTCTAAAATATCGATGAAATGGGCAAGTTGTTTTTCAAAAATTTTAATCCGGTTAGGTTGTAAGTCTGCGGTTATGTCTTGCAAGTATCCACAAATCACACACATCGAGAACATGGGAAATCAAAGCAGTCCTAATGCTGTGGCTTTTTACCTAGTGTTGACGTGCAGCTATCGAATTAGTAAAATGTGCGATACCGCTGAGACGTTTAGCTGCGTCAGCATTTACTGTCTGCTCCAGGGTAAGATCTATTGGTATTCTCGAAAAAGATTTATCCGTTCTTTTAATACCAAAACACCCAGCTTTGAAGTCCTCTTCAAGTTCTGGATGTGTTTCTTCAACATTCTGCAAATTGTCGTAATATTTAACACACCATCGCGCATAGTTCGGCTGATTAACAATAAAAAATAAATTTGTGACTTTAGGAATGATATGTTTGAACATTTCAAAATCACCCATGCGTATACTCCTCGATAAAATGATGTAATAATGAACTAGTTGGATGTAGGTCATGTAGAACTGAGCAGTTTTACCATGATCACCTTGCCTTGTTTTATCTACGAATTTTTGATAAGAAGAGAGCAGTCGGGACAATACATGATTCGGTAATAATTCAGCAGTCGTTGATTGTGAAACTTCAAGATCTTGATATTGTACAAGATTATCAAAGATTTGTTCTTTTAAAAAATTGTGTTTGACTTGTTCAGTTTTTAAGTATTGGTCAAAATGTAATATTTGTAAACCTACAGCCATCAACGGATGCAGACGTTTACATTGGTTGAAGTGTTTCCCATCAATGATTCCGTTTACTGAGCCTAATGCTATGATTTTACTTTCAACCGTCCTATGTGACAATCCACACTCATTAATAAATACTCCAATCGCATTAAAAAATGCCATCATCAGATGAAATGGGCCTAGATGTATGAAGAGGTTATAAAATTTTGGAGCTTCTGTTGCCTGAATTTTCAGAGCTATTTTAGCGATAGCAAAATCATATGTTACTTGAACGTATTTTTGGTCACATTCCACACCAACTTTTTGAGCTTGTATCATTGTCAACTTTACTACTGATGTCTCTGTTGGTGACAAATTAATTGGAGTAAGGTACGATACTTTTTGTTTTGGAGTATTATCTTTAATGATTCTAGAATTAAATCCGGTCCACATTGGAGTGTTTGGCACATGGAAAAAGAGTGAAACCATATATAACAATTCAATTGTTTGTACTAAAGACAAAGTACTCGGAATATAATGTTGTATGTTCTCAATAGGTGTTAATCTATCTAGCATTTCCAAGCGGGCAAACATTGGAACAAGTTCAGGAACAATTGCTTCAAAGGTTCGTCTTCTTTTCACTGGTGGTGGTAACATATCAGACTGATCACTTGTAGAATCAATATCACCTTCATCTCGAGTATCATCAATATTTTGATATATTATACCCACGGTATCATGCAAAGTTTCTTTTCCGTTAAGCGTATCAACGTACCTATCAAAGTTATCAAAAGCGACACCTGTGCATAACGATGATTTCCTAATAATGTCAGGTGGGCTAATCTGAGAGCGATGTACAGATGAATAAGTTGCTTCAGTTTCCAGGGCCTCCAGTGTAGTATAGTTACAGCAATGTCCAAGACGATTAAGAATGTTAATGATTCTTCTGCTGCTTGTAAGACTTTTAATAGTCATACCAAGAGTAATATGCTTTGATGGTTTGATAGTACCATTGGTCACACAAAAACTAGTATCAGAGGCTATTGAGTTGCCAAACCGATTACAGTTTACACCATTTCTGCGACGAATATCTTTACCACCAATCAATGTTTTGAAAAATCGATCTACTTTTTCAGGAAGAGTACATTCACCATTAATTAAATCAGATGGATTAATTTTCGATGGTAATTCTAGTTTGTCCATTTTTAAAAAGGTGTTTCGTAGGACTAATGCAACTTTCTCAATAAGCTCATTTTCTTCGAGTCTCGTCAAAGCATTATCTTCTAATAAATTACAATCTTTATGCATAATAACTTTTTTTTATTTTTTGATTGATTTTTTATAATGTTTCAATACTTTGTCCTCAAGATAATGATTTGTCATTAAATTCACATCTGACTCAGACTGAAGCTTTAATCAAAGATAATTATACTAACGAATAGTATAGTTTACTATTAGTATACTATAGTTTACTATTATTTTCTTTGCTTTAATTCATCATTGTATGTATCACAAAGAGAAGATAATAGCAAACAATTTTTATTATTGATAACTTCTTCTTCTATTAATGATAGGATTTTTTTGAAAATACACTGGCTAATACTTCGATTGTCATGCCAGGAAGTCTGTGGGTTATCAGCAATAACTTTATTATAATCATTTAAATATCCCAATTCACATAAATGATGATAAAAAATCATTTTACTATTTGACTGTAACTTTCCTATTTTGTCTAGCAATTTTTGATTACTTAATTTAGTCATCCACTCTGATATTTTTTTATAAATTTTTGCATCACTTAAAGAGTGTAAAGTTTGCTGTTTACCTTTTGATTGCTTGCGATCTTTTCCACAAAAAAAAACAAATTCGTTGGAGATTCGAATTTTTTTCTACATTTATCACATTTTCAGGCTCAATAATTGTATCAGAAGTATCAATTTCTTGGCTATTAACTTCTGTTTGTGAATTTTCAGGTGTATTTTCTGGCAGGTTTTGGCTAACATCTACTGCAGTATTTAATATCGATGTTGAACTAGATGTACTGGAAAGATCTGCTGTTGATGAGAAATTTATTTCAGAAAAATTTCGATATTTTGCCATTAGAGCTGTAAAACTATTGTAACAATTTCTGTGATATCCATTAATGTCATTAACTTGCTCTGATAACTGTACACTATCATATTTAAGTTTAAAATTTACACGTATTTGTAAAACTTCTTTACACTTTTTTAATTTGTCTTCTACAAAAGTTATTATTTTTCCATTTCTGTCTTTACAGAAAACACACTTTAATTTTTTACTGGCCATTGTAAAATAATTTTGTTAAAAACATTAAAAATACCGGCAACGAATACACCAACGTGACTAAACTGACGCCATCTTGACTACAAACAGCTGCTGTCGTCTATCTCGCTTGCGCTACTAACACGTGATTGTCTGCACTCTTCCAACATCCCTAATCACTATTCACATTTAGATCGGCCTGGCTGAAGGTTAACAACCGAATTACTGCTTGGCAAATTAATTTTGGGTTTGTAGTTACTTAAATAATATCATATAAAAATTTTAGCCATACTAAAATATTTCCAAAAAAATTTTTTTTTAAATTCAAAATTGGCGTTTGGCAGAGTTTAAACAACATAAAAAATGCCTTGCAATAATATATTCGTGTTACTAAAAGTTCAATAAAAATAATAAAAAAAAAGCTTCTTAAAATTATTTGAAAAATTGATATTTTACCTGTATAGGTACGATGCGCATTGATGAACGCAACCACTAGTGCCAGCCAGGTGGCCCGTATGATGTCCGGGAGAGTGAGAGAGAAAGTATATCTAAAAACTGGCCTACCTGAAATTCTCTCTCGAAAACGTTGCCAGCTCTTAGACTATAACATTAGCCTGATGATGAATATCAGCTCTAAATACCACCCTATCCAAAAGATACTGTAGGCACCTCATTTTAAGAATATTGTAGCAAAATACCACATAATGTAACTCTCTCCTCAATGACATATTAAGCCACTCATCTTTTAACTTGTGCGACACTCCATATGGCCTGCGAATATCAAAAATAAACCTTATACACGCATTTTGCAACTTTTGTATACGCTTTTTGTCTAAACAAGGGCCATACAAAGTATCACAAAAGTTAAAATGAGAATGAATGAGAGAGTCGTACAGCATTCGCTTAGTATCCACATTTAACTCATGGCGCTGCGGATATAAAGTTTTCAACATTGAATAGGCTTTCTGCAATTTTGATGTCGCATGATATGAGAATGAGAATCTTAATCCTACAACAATGTACAAACATACAAGTTACGATGGGCTCGTTATTAATTTGTATCTTTAAATTTTCCAATAGGTGCTGCATTAAATTTTGTTTGGTAAATAACATCGCAACAGATTTCTTTGGGTTTAACTGTAAGCCATGTTTTACAGATAAGTTATATAGACTTGACAAGTCTTCATTTAAACAGTCACCAGCATTGCCCGGATTCGACGAATCAAAAAACAACATCAACTGAGTATCATCAGCATAACTATGATGTTTAGTATACTTTAAACATTTAAACAAAACGCACGTAAAAATCAAAAAAAGAAGAGGACCAAGAACACTGCCCTGAGGAACCCCATAACTACAGTCATGTCTTCCGAAAAATTGTCATTTAAACAAACTCTTTGCTTTCGATGTGTGATAAAGCGTTCCACGAGTTTTATTGCAGTATTAAAAAATCCTACAAAGCCAAGTATCGACAATAAAAGCTCATGGTTAAGCATATCGAAAGCTTTGCTATAATCTAGCATCACTAGTACAACGGATTCGTTTTCATCTAAAGATCAAATAATATTATCCGTCACATCGCATATAATAATTAACTTTAAGTTAAAAGCACAGTCGCTATAAAAAAGGAGCAAAAAAAAAGACATAAACATCCGCCTTCTGTAATGTCGAATAAACCGTGGGCATTCCTTCCTGCATAAGCGACCGACCACAACAATAATAACGAACCGGGCAGGCGGGTTAATTTATCTAACCTAGAAACTAGTTGGCCTAGACCATGGCTAGACACGACCTAGACGGTCATTAAATAGCGATGGTATTTTGTTTACAACTTACGTCATCGCCATCATGACTACGCGACTGTGGGATTCACTTTCGCTTTTCGCTTCGACTATTAAAAACGGCACCGGATCCCTCTCGACAACCGAGAGACTGCTTTGATTAAATTATTTATAGATCCGTTTAGTTTGATATTATTAATGATAATCGGATGGATTCAAGGGGTGTTTCAAGATCAACTTTTAGGGTTGTTTCGTTGTGAAGGAAATGACATTAAACTTTTCAGTTTTAACCCATATAACCCTGAATTATTTTTTTCTGAAATATCACGTTAAAACCCATTATGTGAGTTTACAATGGTGCAAATAGCTGGGGCAAAATGTTTAAAAAAAATCAAATAACAGTTTTTTAAATAAAGAGGGTCCTTTTAAAAGGACCGTAGGTATATACATGTCTAAAAGAGTAAAACAACGTTGAAAAAAAAATTTATTAACATAAACAATATTATTACAAATAAAGTAATTTTAGAAATTACATAGTGTGAAATTGACGGAAACAGTCCTTGGGGTGCAGTCCAATATCGCATTTTTCAGGGTAAAATTAATTTGCTGACCAAAAATCAAAATGTGCTACCAAAGCTATTTATCATCAAAAACTATGCGAAATCGATAACTGATGTTACTATACATATAAGTGCTTGCTACCAAAAAATAATTGAAGTAGCACCCCTCTAAGGGGTAGTTTGTTCTTGTCAATTTCTGATAAAAACGTGCTACCAAAAAATAATTGAAATAGCACCCCTCTAAGGGGTAGTTTGTTCTTCACAGTTATTACTAAAAACGTGCTATTAAAGTATCCTACAGTCGGAAACTATTCAAACTTGGTATCTATTATATGTATAAATGCTCTCTACCAGAATATCATAATAGAAGTTGCACGCCAGCAGGGAATGGTTTATCTTTGACAATTTTCATTAGCTACCTAAACTATAAAACTTGCTTCCTATTTACCCTAAGGGACTATTTAATCATGATTTTTAATTTTTGTTGTTGTTGTTGGGCATTAGAAAATTTGAAGAAGTAAAATAAACGCAATATAAATTTTCTGGTACGTAATTTATAATATATTAACATTTCCTGGTATAATATGTATTTTATTTGTTATGCGAGTATTAAAACTAACCAGTTATGTTTATGAATCCTGACATGTTGAACAGATAAGTTGTTTGGGCTTTTGTTGAAGACCTATGCAGTTGTGGTGGTACCAATGATAGCATTTCATACACAAGATCATCTCTTCAAATCTTATCTTCATGACGAAGATAATTTCATTGCGATATACTATATCACTTCTTATACTATTTAAGCATAGTATAGTATTGAACTTTTTCAGCACCACTATCAAAACAAAATGTTCATTTTTACAAACCGAAATTAATAAAATATCCTTCTCGTAAAGTCCAAATTTTAGAAAATTTTTTGCAGCAGTCTTGAAACTATTATTATCTGATTCTAAGAAATTAACTAAATATCTTTTCACTGGAAAGATATCAACCGATGCTTTTATCTTTTTTTCGTTTACTAGAAAAGCTAAATAAACATCAATTATCACATCTGACAAATAAAGGTCTTTGAAGTTTACACCTCCTTCATCTTTCACAAGACATTCTAAATCCTTAGGATATATCTGTCTACCATAGATGATGCACTGTTTATTATTCTCAAATTTAAATGTTCTTGTCATTCAACTACAACATTTAAATCTGAAGCCATTCCCTCAAAATTTGACTCGTCACCATCGCTGGGTAAAGATGTTTGCCTCTCCATCGATCGTTCTTCTGGGATGGGACTGATGGAAGAAGCTTCTCTAAATATATAACACTATGTTAGAGATGTAACGATATAATGAACAAGGAATGTATTGTTTATCGGGTTTATCCAGGCAAAATTTAGCAATAAAAAAACCATAAAAACTGACAACGCACCGCATCCTAATCGACCGACATCGAAAAGAAAATTCGGGTGAAAAAAAGTTGCAGGTCTTCATTTTCTTGTTAGAGACAAAAGAGTGGCAGCCGCAGTATTCTGGGGCATTTTTCCCCTTAAACCTGTTGGTATCTTGCAGATTTTTTTAGGACTTCTATGAATAGTAAAAATAAAGTTTTTTTACTAACCTGCGTAAAGAGCTTACTTTACACACGCTTGTCGATTTGTAAAGTCTGTCTTTTTGAGTTAAAGTACATAAAGTAAAACTGGACCGGTTTTGTTCATATTTTAAAATTTATTTAAATTTGAATACAAAACTTACTTGAGAGTCTCTTAAGGGCTTTCGCAATGCAATTCTTTCTTTCACTCATTAAAAATGGGATAATGTTGGGTTTCTCGAGAACATTAAATAAAATACAAGAATAAAGAATTTACTGACTCTATAAAAGATAAGAGGTTAAAATGTACTCACCGAGAGTAAAACTTTAAAAAAAGCCCCTTTCGCTTTCCTCTCATATACTCCCATTTACATTGAATTTATTGATTATATTATTATTTAGTAATCTAGTACTCTTCTTTCTCTAACAACTAGCTAGTGTCACCTAAAATAGTATGAGGGCTTCCCCTGAACGCCTAACTGCCGCTAAACAGTCTAGCATCAGTAGCATCCCACCGAACAAAACTACCACTTAGAGGGTTGCTATTTCAATTATTTTTTAGTAGCAAGCACTTATATGTAAAGTAACATCAGTTATCGATTTTGAATAGTTTCCGGTGGTAAATAGCTTCGGTAGCACGTTTTTATTAGACATTGACAAATACAAACTACCCCTTAGAGGGGTGCTATTTCAATTATTTTTTGGTAGCAAGCACTTATATGTATAGTAACATCAGTTATCGATTTTGAATAGTTTCCGGTGGTAAATAGTTTTGGTAGCACGTTTTTATCAGAAATTGTCAAGAATAAACTACCCCTTAGAGGGGTGATACTTCAAATTGTTTTTTGGTAGCAGGCTGTCATACATATACTGCTATTAGATATTAAGTTTGAACAGTTTCTCTCTGTAAATAGCTTTGGTAGCACGCTTTTATTCTTGGTCAGTAAATTACACACCACCCATTTTTCACATTGAAAATTAGCCTTCTTGCTGCAAACTTCACACTTTCTTTGGTTGGTTTGGTAGACCACCATATGATCAATTCAATCATATCGAAAATGTTCTTTGTAACTCCCTGATCTTCTTGAGGCCCACGTCTATTCAAGACCTTGTGTGTTTCTAATAGTTCAACGGCTACGGCTCTTCTAAATGCTAATTGATCGAGTTTGCCCCCATCAAATCTGTGCAAATACCATGCTTTCTGAGTGGCCATATCAATACACTGACTAACTAATGGAAAATACCATTTTTTCCCTCTTATTGATATGCGGTATTGCCCAATATTTTGATCGCTGCGATCGACACCCCCCATATTTTCGTTGTAACCTTTTATTGGCTTAGGTTGATCAGTAGCCTGTTATCTCGGACGGTTCCAGTAGCTCTTAATTTTCTAAAGGTTAGTTCTTTTATTAGTGACAATGATGTAAAGAACTTGTCAAAAAATATGTGAAAATTGCTAAATCCTGTCGATTCTAAGATGTCTGCATACTGTAAGACTACAGATGCGCCGTGTCCTAAGTCTTTATATTTTTCAGATAAAATGGTAGTGGACCCTTGATAAGGTTCAAAATACATTATGTATCCCAAACGAGTAGTTCCTACCCAGAATTTATAATCCCATCGTATGGGTTTTCCCTTGATGAACTGTTTGCAGCCATGGCGCCCAAAATAAGGCACCATAGCTTCATCCACGGAATGATTTTCTTCTACTGGAGCAAATTCTAAAAATTTTTTATTTAGTTCATGAAAAAGTGGTCTTATTTTCGCAAATCGGTCACCTTTGTCTAAATTATTGTTGTCAACGCAATGAAAATTGCTCATCAAATACTGGAAACGATCTCTCGAAATCGAAGGAGAAATGATTGTGTTATTTGTATCTGCGGAATTTTGCCAGTACATTTTTTTCCTAGACACGCTGCAGTACCCACTTACAAGTAAAACTCCAATAAAGCAATATATGTCGTCAACTGTTACATCCGCCTGACGATTTTTTTGTGCGGCATATATTTGTACAATTTCTTCAATAAGATTTTGATCAAAAAAATATTTGAGGAGAACGATTGTTGTTCTGTGTGTGAGAAACAGGACTCCAGGCTGGCAAAGTTTCCTTCAAATCTTTACCAAGCAAATAGTGAAACTTTTTAATTTTTTAAATTTTTCTCTGAACAAGTCTAGTTAAAGGCAAGTCATCCTCGTCATCTCACTCACCTTCAACCACATTTGCTATTTGACCTTCCTCAGCTCCTATATCTGCTTCTGCTATCACATCGCCATTTCTCCCACCATCTTCTTCATTTTCACCCATAAGAATTTCTACAGTTCCGCGCAACTACGATCCCGGTAAATTATTCAAAACGACGTTATTTTCGTCCCCGGAATCTTCGTCCGAATTGTTGTTTTCAGGTGGAAAAAGAATAATTTCATCGGGGATATCCGCAACGTTGTCAATGTCCTCAATTTCTTGTAAGAGTTCATTTAACGAAAGTTTTTTTTCCAAAATCTAAAACAAAATAGTGCATTTAGTCAATTTTACTTTTTTACTTATAAAGTGTGTTTAAAAAGTGGATAGCATCCCTTAAACCTACAGTCCTTTTAAAAGGACCAGATAGCTCAGGGACACATAATCTCAAACTTTGCTATGTTTTTGTAATCATCACAAAAGATTATAAAAATACAATGTCCGCTTTAAACTTTCTATACAAACAAAAACATGTTAAGTATCATATTGTAAACGTAAACTTACTTTTTTCTTTCGTATGCACTCATTTTTTTGCGTTTTATTTTCGCTCCAATTTCAATTTTGCTACAACTGACAAAATACACAAAATATAACCTCAAAAACGTGCAATAATGGATAAACAGGTGTTCTGTTTTGAGTACTACTACTGTAATAGAAGCTGAAACGCGCCTACCTGTCTACAATGTTTTTCGTCCTTTTAAAAGGACCAGCGGTTCAAATGGGTTAAAAAAATGGAAAAAACTTGAAAACAAAAAGGATCAGTTACACCTATAGGATATAATTCCTACTACCACCCCAGCTGTGAGATTCAAGCAAAAGTTGCAAATAAAAGAAATAGTTGAATAGAAGTCCATATTTTGTAGGAGAATGTGTATATAAAGATCACAAATAGGGGTCAAGTCTTTATCTTCAAGAAAAATGCATGTAGGTCACTTAGGTAAATGTATTATGAATTTCGGCTGTGTAAACAGCCATCATCAGATACAGAACATTACAAAAAACATATAGGTTCACCAAATAAAACAAAAATTACCCGTTATCGAAAAAAAAAAAATGTTTTTTGTAATGTTCTGTATCTGATGATGGCTGTTTACACAGCCGAAATGCATAATACATTTACCTAAGTGACCTACATGCATTTTTCTTGGAGATAAAGACTTCCCCTAGTTGTAATCTTTAAATAAAAGAAAGAAAGTCTTATGTTGTCAAATTCGTGATAGAAGTGAAGACGAAGTGTATTTCTTCGTCTTAAATAATCATTAGAGTACGTCGTAATAAAAATCATCAGAGTTAACATTCACGAACTTATAAATATACCTGGACTGCCAATTCAATGAAAAGTAAATGACCACTACTAGGTAGCCGCCATTTTGCGTGATTGTGTCCTTTCGATGTTGGTCACTCTGACAAATTTCAGTTGGGTCGGATTTAGAGTCCGAGGATGAAGAAGATTTGTTTGAAATTCACTAAAAGATCCCAATTGTAGCACCAAATGAAGCTGATAGCTCTTCAGATTCAGAAGATGATTTACCCCTCATACATTTCCAGACTCTCCAGTGGAAGCATGGAAACGGAAACTTTAGAAGCAAGGATTTTCCTGAAAAGAGGACTATACTCCATCCATCGTAAAAACTCCAAATAAATATTTTGCTAAATATTTGGGTGATGATTTTTTTGTCAGCCGCAAATTTAACTTCCCAGTATTTCTTGCAACAAAATGCAAAAGAAAACAACTTTACCTCTAAAGAAATAAAGAAATTTTTCGGAATGAATGCTTTGATGGGATGTATTCATCTTCCAAGAATACATATGTATTGGAATAGAAAATATAAGTTCCCATTAATTGATGGGGTCATGACCCGACAAAGGTTTTACATGATACGTGTAAATTTACATATCGTTGACAATCTTAGCGTATCAAAAGAGGAACAAAAAAAGAATAGATTGTGGAGTATACAGCCGGTAATTGATTTGGTTCGCGATAGATGTAAAGCCATTAAAAGAAAAGAAAAGACAGCCTTTTCCATTGACGAACAAATGATTCCTTTTTTGGAAAGATCCAGTTCGACAATTTGTTAAAAATAAACCAAGACCAGTGGGACTGAAGAATTTCGTTCTTACGACATCCGACGGACTGGTATTGGATTTTGAAATCTCCCAGGGCAATGCTACCCCACTAAAAGATAGGTATTTAGGGTTTATGACCCTCAATAATATTACGTCTAGCAGAAACATTACCTCAAAATAGTTAACTGTATTTTGACAGATACTTTTCAACTATTGCTTTGATGAACAAATTGACGAGTTTGAATATAGATGCAACTGCTACAATTATGTCCAACAAAGTAAAAGGGTTTGATTTAAAAAAAACAGTTTAATGAATAGGGGAGAGTCAGAAGAAGTTATTAGAACCGATAATAAACTTTGCATTACAAAGTGGAAAGATAATAAATCTGTTTTAATGATATCCACAGCTTTTGGAAGACAGCCGGAAACTGAGGTGCAAAGATGGAGTAAAACAGAAAAAACGTTTGCCCAGCTGTTGTTAAATCATACAACGAAAACGTAGGTGGTGTAGATGTTTGCGACCAAATGATGGAATACTATCGATCTTTCTTTCGAACCCGGAAATGGACTCTTAAAGCCATCCTACATTTGTTCGACTTAGCAATAGTAAACAGCTGGATGGAGTATCGAAGGGATTGTTATAGTCAAAACCTTCGAAGCAAAGATATTATGGATCTTTGGGAATTTAAACTTAATCTTGGGGAATATCTGGTTGCCGGTACTAAGAAGCGTGTATTGGAGGAAACAGAATGCCAAGAAAATATAGAGGAAGAGACTAGCGTTGAACGAAATAAAATAAAAAAGAGAAGAATGCCGTCGCAGTTTGCCCTGTGCAGACAAACGCTTTGATGGTTTTGAACATTGACCAAAAAATAAAGAAATGAATAACCCAGTTAAATGCAGGTTAGAAGGGTGCAAAAGTCGGTCTAGAATGCGTTGCCTAAAATGTAATATTTTCTTTATTTAACTAAAGATAAAAACTGTTTTATTTCATTCCATACAAAGTAATAAATTTTGTTTCACAATTGTGCTTTTCTAATGTTGGCTCCCTAGACACACAATTGTGTTCTCCCTAAATCCCTCCCTTAACGCTTTCGAATATTATTTAAAATAATTTTCCGTACCTTTTGACCTAACTTTATCGGCGTAAAATAAATATAAACCCCAAACTCAATTTTTTTTGTCTCGATACTGTAAGGGATATAGTAAAAATAAACAACACAGACAGATAATTCACAATAATTCGGTTTTGATAACAGTGAACCAAATACGGATATTTAAATAAGGATGGTGATACATTATCCACGTATTAAATAAGAAGGAAGCTATGTTGCCTGTTGCAGACGATATACCCAAGCGTCGTTAACAAATCGCCAAAAACTAGGCAATCCGCCATACTCACACGTCAAACGTCAGCGTCGTCAACTTTATTACCGTTATATTTTTTGTTGGTAACACTGAAAATGTTCAGAGTGGCCAACATCGGAAGGACACAACGACTATAAAAATGGCGGCCACCATGCAGGTGGTCATTTTTGGGTATCGTGGCCATATGCATTAGCAGTCTAGGTATATTTGTTAAGTCCGTGTTAACATTGTATATAAATATATTAATCATTAGTATTAACAAATCATTCGGTATAAATGCACACGCGTTAAGTTAAGATTAATAATTTGCTCTTCAAATATTGTAATTTTTTTACATGGACATACTCGATTTCTTATAAAAAAATTTATATCGATGTTAGTGATTAGCAGTCGGTGGAAAAATTTACCTGCTTTTATTTTGTTTCCATAAGTGTATAAAATATTATAAGAGCATATAACATGTAACAAACATACCTAAATGAAAAATTCTCTTAAAATAAATCTGGCTTCTCATTGTAAATAAGTTAATTATCAATAACTAGATATAACACAAATACACATGTACAAGTTAATATGCATGTTTTCTTCTATTTTATTTTTTTAGTATAAGGAAATAAAAGTCAGTAAATAAAATAGGACTGCAAAAAGCATAGCATTTACTATCAAAATGTCTCAGCTAATTTAGCTTAGGTGTTTTAAAAAATTAGATATTACTTACTAAAATCTTAGTATCAGTAGCTAAAAAGTTAAAAAACAAAATTATTCTGATTTGTGTATCATGAGTATTAAATGAGGATATTCAAGATTTTTGTTTTTTTGAAGGCATTTTAGATTGTCAAAACTTTAACATTATTAGAAAACACTTAGGTATGTCATAATTGAAATTTACCTGTCTCCTGCTCTATGTAAGTGCACGATGATTCGATGTTGACACATTTGTAAAATAATTTATCAACCCAGGCCTTAAAAAAACTACAAAAAGCTATAAAATTACTTAAAGACTTTAAATTGGAAGAAAATCATGAGGCTTGGCTGGTTTTCCACCCAAAGAGAACTTAAAAAAGACAATCGTCAAATACGACAGTTAAAATGTCATTAATGTCACTATTGTCATGTTTGATATATGTCAGAAATTAGTCAATCGGTGTCAATGAATATTACTGGGGTTTCACAACAAAAGGAAACAAACATCACAAAGATAGTTACACAGATCCTTAACTCGTGTAGAGAAGTAAATAATTACGGCGAATCAGTCCAAGAGACTTAATGTTACAAAAACAAACGCTATTTAAAGACGATAAGGAACTGAAGAAAAATATAAATCTCCACTCAGCATACACTTACAATGGCAAGATCTACAGCAAGAAACAAAGTTTCTGATAGACTGATAGACCAATTTGCAACAGCTTTAAAATTACAGAGCTACATCAACAATTTTCATAATCAAAGACCTTATACCAAGGTCTTCCAGAGACTTTCCAAAGTGAAGCTAAATTATTGGATGAATTAGCCGACCAAAGTAATTGTGTAGGTCAGTTTTTAGATTTTAGTCAGTTATCTAGGGAAATAAACATAAACTTTGAAATTATTGAATATTTGACAACTCAATATAAGAAGTTTAAAACATATAAGACACACATCATATTCCTGGTTACAACCTATTTTACAATAAAGGCAATAATAGTAAAAATGATGGTATTGTAGACGTTGTAGTATATATAAGGTCTAATATTGACATTACTTTTTTAAGACATAAAATGCCAATTTCTGTAGTAACCCTCAGCCGATTTGTGTTTCCATTGACTGTATCATTTTTTGGTTTATTAACCGCCTCCAATTCCAATAAATTCTTTTATTAACGATTTAAAAGAACTTTTTAACGAAAGTATGAGAATATTGTGAAATTTTTACTGGGGACATTAAGTTATCCTTATTCAATATTAATGAAAGGGATAAAGCAATCGTAAATAGGTGTATTTCATAACTAAAGTCTTTTAATTTACAACAATCTATTGGTATTCCAACTAGTGTGACCGAAACTTGCATTGACCATTTTTTTGCAAAATGTAAGGGCTGAGTCATTTATCCTAAACCCACAATTATCAGATTACTTTCCGATCATACTACAAATTAAGTCCCAAGTAACGCAAATTCAAAAAAACAGAATAAAATACGTATCAAATACTAGATTATGACAAAGTCCTTAATTTAATCAAAAAGAAAGATTAGGCTGACACCATGGAAGCAACAAATGTAGACTTGGCAACTCACAACAAAATTTATAGATACTCGTGTAAAATTAAAAGACCTAACAAGCATAAGGCAAGAAAGATAAAAGAATGGATATCCAGGGAGCTAATAATTGCAACTCGTAAAAGAATAATAAGTACAAACCTTTTAGAAATGACGTGAACAATTTAATTTAAAAAAACTGAATTGAAATATTATAAGAACCAAATCTCGCAAAATAGTAAAAATAATAAAAAAGCTGAAAAATCATAAAGGATGCGACAAACACAAAAGCAGACAGGAAGATTACGGCAAGCATAGTGAACACCAATGGCAAGAAATTTACATCAAATAAAGATATGGATAACTATTGCAATAATTACTGGATGAATACTGGAAATATAATGAAAGGGAAAATAAAGCCCCAAGAGAAAGCCATTGTTTTTACCGATATCTTAGAACCATTGATTAATTCCATATTTTTAACAACGGTAAACACAAATGAAATAATTGAATATATTTCGACACTAAAGGAATAGATTAAATTCCAACGCGAGCCATAAAACTAACAAATAACTGCATAGCAAAGCCTTGAGCCATATTGTAAACCTTATTTTTAAAAACGACGCGTTACCAAAATATTCACAGTCGATTGCCACGCCAATACATAAAAAAAACCCTAGAGAACATATACCTCAAACTAAATGATACCCTCAGAGATTTAGAGATAATAAACAGAGATGTGGGTAGCAAAACATAGGACCAATTCTGTTTGTTATATACATAAACTCATTGCTTAAACTAAGAATACCTGGCCAAATAATTAGTTTTGCAGATGACATGACCTTAATATTTAGAGGTAGTATATAGGAAGAAATAAAAAATACCTTGTGTGTAGGCTTTGGGCAGGTAAGAAATTGGTAATGTATCAAGAAACTCTCCAAAAAATTATTAATGTGGTAAAAACAAATTATATAGCTTTTTCCTTATTTAACAAACACAGACCATTTTTTACTAGTATCATTCTGACACACAAGAAACAAAGAAAACAAAATATCTTGGCGTTATAATTAACCAATACTTAGAATGGAATGATCATATTTATTATCTGTGTGACAAAGTCCGAAACCTAATATAAAAATTTTACGTTCTTTGAGAAGTACTGGGCAATAAATTGTGTTTGCTTGTTTATAAGTCTTTAGTGGAGTCTTTC
Source organism: Anthonomus grandis grandis (assembly GCF_022605725.1). Classification (NCBI taxonomy): domain Eukaryota; kingdom Metazoa; phylum Arthropoda; class Insecta; order Coleoptera; family Curculionidae; genus Anthonomus; species Anthonomus grandis. The sequence continues at coordinate 7,514,783 of NC_065563.1, read as the reverse complement.
CCCTCCTGTTGCATATTAGTCCATTAATGTTACTAATCAATTGAAGTTTATTTTATGATTTTAGCTTCAGTGGATCCAAATTTATCAACCAAAAACTGCAACATTAACGCAACGAGGGTCTGCTGACGTAAAGAAATTTTTAAATGGTTGTAACTTTGATGCTTTCCATGCTATTGAAAACATCTTAACTCCAAAAAAAAATGAGTAATATTCGTGCCCGCACTCTATTGAATAAGACATTGTATTTACCAGGTGAGATATCTGCATAAGTATAGGTTTAAGGATTAATTAATTATCAATTTATTAGAGCTGATCAATAGTAATTAACTAAAGCTAATTTTATGATTCTAGCTTCAGTGGGCCAAAAGTTATCACCTTAAAACTGCGACGTTGACGCAAAAAGGGTTTGCTGACGTGAAGCAAATTTTAAATGGTCATAGCCTAAAAACGATTAGTGCTATGGACAAAAATTAAAAAGATTCTTAAAGTAAATTAAAACTGTTTGATATTGGTTAAAATAGTCGTGATGATATTGCCTATCAAAGAGGATATGAGCGATTTTTTTGCCGTCACCCATTTGAAGAAGATATACTATTTAATAGCTGAGATATCTCCGTAAGTATTAGGCTTATCGCTTATGTAAAAATTACTAATCTTTGAAATTGTTAATCATTATTGCTAATCATCTAACGTTTGTTTAATCATTTTAGCCTTAGTAGATCAAAAGTTATTAACCAAAAACTGCCAGGCTAATGCAGCAGGGATCTGCTGACGTAAAGCACATTTTAAATAGTCAGAGTTCAAAAATGGTTAGTACTATTCACAAAATTTAAAAAGATTATTATTGCAACATTGCAAAAAAAGGGTCCGTGCATCAAGCATGATGACAAAGCAATTATTATGGAGATACTAAGTCAAGAAAATAAAAATACAACAAATGCATCAAGTACAGTGTTTCAGACAAAGCAGTTAACTATCCCAGAAAATAAAATTAAGGATTCATTTAAGTTAAAACAGAAAAAGGATGGATCTATTCATAGTGAGAAATGCAGATTTAATATTGCAGATATTTAGAGAGAAAGACATGATAGGAGTGAAAGTAAGTGAATGTGGGTTAAGTGGAAAGGACGGAAATATATGATTAAATGAAGATCTTACTAGTGCCAACCAGAAACTTTTTAAATTTACCCGTGACTATAAAAAGGAACATAAGTTGACTGGCAGCATACTGTAGTAATCGTTAAATTTATTTTGAAAAATCAGCTAAAAAATCAAACTATTCATATAAGATCTGAACAAAAAAGTGCATTAAGATTTTTAAATTTTAAAATTAAGCACACTTTATATACTGTATCTAAATATTAGAAGGTTAAGAAATGAAGTTGATTATTTAAGAGAAATTATAAATAAATATGAACAACATATCCAAATCACTGCACTAACTGAAACTTGGATTTACCCAACATTGTACCACACTCGAGAGGTGGTGGTGCAAGCTCGTTTCTTAAGGAACATTTAGAATATATGTAATACAAGACGCTTTTAAAGAAATGGAAGAAAGTTATTGCAATTCGATAAGTGTACACTTAACGTCAATTAACTGGACCTTAATTACTATTTATAGGCCATTTAGAAATGATACAATAAGTTTTATATATCAGTTGGACAGAGTTCTAGAAATGCAAAAATCAGAAGTAGTTCACGAAAATAAAAATGAGTGCTTTTAATATTAAAGATATACTTACTCATGAATACGCTACTAAACAAAAAAAAAAGGAAATTACTGCTAGTATTTTAGATCATATTTTAACTAATAAAAATCTTTCATGTTCTATTACTACTTACATTCAGATCATAAAATCATATTTATTAATTTATATAAAAAAGTACCGACAGAAACAAAGGAAATTATCAAAAAAACTAAAGTTGTCATTGAAAAATGGAAGGAAACAGTCAAAGCGAAATTACTACAAAACGACATTACATCATTTGGCGAACTAACAAAACTAATTATATCTTATATCATCAAAAATTTATAATAATAAAAAATGAATAAATACTGTATTCGTAAGAAAAGTAAAACAAAGAGATAATTTATAGAAAAAATGGAAATTAGTTTAAATTCAAGACACAGGTTGGAACTTTAAAAACTTAAAAATAAGAGTTTTAAATAATGTATGTCTAAAAAAAAATCTGACCGGAACATGAGTAAAAATGAACATACAATAGCAGAGGTGTTTAACACATTCTTTTTACGAATTGATATAAAAATATTCACTCAAATATAAACCCTGTCGTAGATAATAACTTTAAGAAACAAGAAATTCAAGAGACAAAACATTTTGAACCAACAAATAGAGGGAAATACGAAATGTTGTACATGTGTTGAAAAGCCAGAGTTCACCAGGAGAGAATAGCATTATTAAAAATACATTTTACAACTCCTTGATTCATAATAAAACTGTTGGTATTGTGAATAACATTTTGGGCACTGAAGTTTAGCCGGAGGGGCTAAAGGTAGCAAAAATCACCCTTATACATAAAAAAAGGTTCTCAAATTGAGCCTTTTTAAGCCAAGAACTTTTTAAAAATTACCTAACTGATCTTAAAGAAAAAATATTATAATTTTGACTCTTACCAATATGGGTTTCAAATTAAAAGCGCTAACCATATTCATAGACTTACAAAAAGTTTTTAACACGGTGGATATAGAGATTTTGCTCAATTAACTAGAAAAAATAGGATTTCGAGAAATTGATCACAATCACTTTTAACATTATAGTTAAAAAATCGAAAACACTACACACAAATAAGTAAATGAAGAAGTGCAAATAAAAATCTAAGTATTAGTGTTGTGCAAAGTACTTGGGTCTTATGTTCAAAATCTAAAATATTTGGGTCCTACAGTCCAATACTTTCGATTTCGTCGATAATTAGCGGTAAACACCTGGAATTTGAACAGGGGAAAATAATGATTTAGAACTGAATTGTAGATATAATAAACTAAGTATAAATACAAGTTAAACTATATATTCGATTATAAAGCCCCAAAATAAACCAAACAGTGATATAAACCTGTAGCTTAGCAATGTAAGCCTGATTGAAGTTTTAGAATATAAATACTTAGGCCTAAGCTTATCAAATAATCTTAACTGGAATACATACTCAATATTTAAGAAAGTAGTGCTAATGGTGGGTGCAGTCAAAAGTTTTTTTTTTGAATAATAAGTCAAGACTTTTACTTTACAACAGTTACTTAATTCCATACTCGGATAACCTTCCAGGATACGAATTAAATAAACTTAAAAAAAAATTAAAACAAAACTAGTAGAATCCTTTTTCAATCAGATTAGACATCAACTGAAGCAATGCAACCATAATATGGACTTTAGAAAAACTTTTTAATAGACATTTTTGAACAAGTGAAGTTAATTTTTTTATCAACAATAAAAACTAATTTAATTAATATATTTCAAGTGAGGAACTACCATAATCACAATCTAAGATCCAACAATGACTGTAGAAATTAATACTTAAGGACTGTTACATCATAAAGTTCCCCTCATATAGTAGCATTAAAACAGAGACATAGTGGAAGCAAAAATAATGAAGCAACATTGTCTTAAGAGTTTTTTGCAATAATTTATCATTGATGTATCTATTTAAGTACTTAACTTATTATTATACAATATTTATATCAAAAATAAAATCTAAATTATTGTAATTGCCATAATACAGGGTCCGATCTCAAAATGATCTCCCACATTTTGCGCCGCCACTGAGTCCGAATCACTAAAGAGGGAGCCAGCTTAGCGTAGTCTGCCAGCTTAGCGTCTCTAACTGGACGGGCGAGCATCGTGCCTTCGTTATCGAAACATTTTTCAAAAGTAACGAATCTGTGATTACGACACAAAGAAATTTTCGTACTCACTTCGCGCTTGGTAGACATGAGCCAGTTCCAGATCGCAAAACAATACTGTTGTGGGTTTCAAATTTTAGTGCTACAGGTTCAGCCTTAAAAAGAAAATCAACTGGTAGACCCAGAAGTGTTCGGACACCTGAAAACATTGCAGCTGTAAGAGAAGCAGTTGAACGATCTCCTAGACGTTCAGCTGTTTAACATGCCTCTGCTTTGCGTTTGTCAGATCGTTCTGTAAGAAGAATTTTGCACACCGATCTGAAATTGATGATCGAACGGGACTGGGAAAATCGCCGAGAATGTTCCAATGATATTCCTTAAAACGTCCCACAAAATGCGCTTTTAATAACGAGTGACGAAGCTCATTTCCATTTGTCTGGATCCGCGGCAGCTCCATGAAAGGCCACTTCACAGCCAACGTGTTATCGTTTGGTGTGCTGTTGGTTCTTTTGGTGTTTGGGGTCCCTATTTTTTCGAAGAAGGAGGGGTAACGGTCACCGTAACTGCTGATCGATATGGCGACATGCTACGTAATTTTTTGGAACCAAAACTTAGGGAACTTGAACATCCGGATGTGTGGTTTCAACAGGATGGGGCTACAGCTCATACGGCAAGAAGGACAATGGACCTGTTAAGGGAAATGTTTCCAGGACGCGTAATCTCGTTACGTGGAGACGTTGGGTGGCCTGCGCGTTCACCCGATCTTGCCCCATGCGACTTTTTCCTTTGGGGCTACCTAAAAGAAAAGTTTTTTCAACATCATCCCCGAACCATTGACGAATTGAAAGCAGCAATACGCCAAGAAATTACGCAAATATCGCCTCAAATTACTGCTCGAGTAATGGAAACTTTCAGAAATCAGTTTCGAATGAGTGTCGAAAGAAATGGTCGCTACTTGGACTCTGTAATTTTCAAAACTTAATAAAAACAAAATGGCATACCACCTATTTTTAGTTAATAAAAATAAAATATAAATAGCATTTACACTGGCGTTTTTATTAAAAATCAAAATGTGGGAGATCATTTTGCCGGACCCTGTATATTAAATCTATTTAAAATTAAGGCTCTGTTACTAGTAGATATTACTGGTTTGGAGTCATGTATAAATTAAATAAATAATTATTATTGGAATTATAAAGAAGAAGAAGAACAAGGAGAGTATCTAATTTATCAGTTTTACTCTATCTTCTTCTCCTGTGTTTCAAATTTCGTTTTAGAAAATGAAGCCTGAAATCATCCAGTTCTAATTTTGAAGCAAGAGCAGAATGAGTAATGTGAATTCTTTTACTCATTCTGCTCATGAAAAAGAGAAAGGCGAAGCACAAGTAAACGAAGAAGAAAAATGTCTTATTTTCTTCTTTATATTTAGGTTGGGATACGATAAAAAAACATCATATTTAATCCTCAATAAGAATAATGGAGGGATAATAGAGGTAACGGTGTAGAAACGAGAAAACTATTATATACAAGCATATAGCACACCCAATCTAAATAAATTACCAAAAAAAGGCCACAATTTAAATATAATAGGGGACAATAAATAATTTAAAATGCGAAATAGCCACTACGGGCAACTACTATTTAAATAAAAATAATGCCAAAGCATTATCGTCATTATGGCGAACTTTTCGGTAGCTAATATGCAAACGGCAGAGTACATTGTACCCGGGGAAACGATAAAAATACATTTAAAAATAGCCAAGACTGCTTAGAGTGCACATAACATATTTTTAAAACGCATTTTGCATTTTAAATTTAGTTTTTTGGCCGGATTATTCGTAACGACTACGTTCCTGTTTTCACTTCTAAACATCTCATTCTATTTAAATTTTTAAAGTCTTGTGCAAATAGCACCTTGGATTTCTGATCACTTGAGATATTTTAGTATACAGGGTGTCATTGAAATGGTGTAAAAAAATTCGGGGGGTGATAGTACTCCTAAAAATTTTAAAAAAAGTTCCTATAACTATAGGGCGGAAAATGCATATTAAGGGAGTTAGGGGCACTGAAAGGGTAAATTTAAAAAACGGTTTTTTGAAATTGTAGGCTTAAAAAACGAGATAAAATTTCGAAAAAAAATCCTCTGCCATAAATTTTGACCCAAAATCAAATGGTGATACTGAAAAATAATTTGGAAAATCGGAAAGGGTAGTTTTTGCAAGGGTAGGGGGTTAATTCGTGAATAACTTTTTTTAGGTTATTTTTTTCGCAACGTGGGTTCATTTTTTAAAAACTACATACTTTTTCCTACAAAAAAGGTACTCTTGTTGCACATCGCCCAGAACGATGGTTTTCGAGAAAATTGAAGGCAAAAAGTTTGCTCTGATGGGTTGCTAACTGGTTAAACAACATAAACCTATGAAAGTTATGGGGTTTCAAAAGTAAACACGTAGTTATTAAATAATTAATTGAAAAATCTAAATTTTATGATTTTTAAAACATCTTATTGCTTTAAAAAACGAAATAAACCAATTACCAAAATTCCTTATTAAAATAATGCATTTCTTAATTCATTCATAGTAAATGTTCAAAGTGACCACCATTCATTTCAATGCAGACATCTGCTCTTCTTCTCCATGATCTGCGTACCCTGTGGAATATCTCTGGGGTTGTACGAATTTGATTGGAACAGTCGATAATGCGTTGACGTAGTTGCTCTTCAGTATTAATCGGCACAAGTATGCATTTAATAAGGAATTTTGGTAATTGGTTTATTTCGTTTTTTTAAAGCAATACGATGTTTTAAAAATCATGAAATTTAGATTTTTCAATTAATTATTTAATAACTACTTGTTTACTTTTGAAACCCCATAACTTTCATAAGTTTATGTTGTTTAACCAGTTAGCAGCCCATCAGAGCAAACTTTTTGCCTTCAATTTTCTCGAAAACCATCGTTCTGGGCGATGTGCAACAAGAGTACCTTTTTTGTAGGAAAAAGTATGTAGTTTTTAAAAAATGAACCCACGTTGCGAAGAAAATAACCTAAAAAAAGTTATTCACGAATTAACCCCCTACCCTTGCAAAAACTACCCTTTCCGATTTTCCAAATTATTTTTCAGTATCACCATTTGATTTTTGGGTCAAAATTTATGGCAGAGGATTTTTTTTCGAAATTTTATCTCGTTTTTTAAGCCTACAATTTCAAAAAACCGTTTTTTAAATTTACCCTTTCAGTGCCCCTAACTCCCTTAATATGCATTTTCCACCCTATAGTTATAGGAACTTTTTTTAAAATTTTTAGGAGTACTATCACCCCCCGAATTTTTTTACACCATTTCAATGACACCCTGTAGACTCTACTACATGGAGGTACTCTTATGCAGGCATAAGGCTTGTTCTTACTTCTTACTTCAGCTTTTTCAGATTTCTATGTCTTCTGGATCACTTTGGAAGATCACAACTCTGGATGTTCATGCTAGGCAAAGGCAGATCGTCAAAAACTTTTTAGTAGTAGTAGTTTTGATTTGCTTTAAGGTTTAATGCATCGCCGAATTCTAGAACGTAGCTCAAGTGTAACACAAAGTCACCCAAAAAAAAAACGAAAATCGTTAGAAGTGAAAGCGATTTTTCGCTTTTTGTACATACGTTAAAAATATAATCGGGCAAGAACGATGCACTACAGTTTTTATTTTTAATCCCTGGATATGGCTATTAACCCATTTTGCTTATTTGTCGCTTTGGCAGTAACTTTAGTAAATTTGTGCGAGGCCTTTGACACGGTTGTTTTCTACATAGTTGCCAAAAGAGTGAATATTTACGATTATATTAGAGTGCACTTATACGACTGTTTTTCATTGACGTAGCACGAATGAATTTATAGATAAATCAAGTTTATTGTTGTTGCTTTTTAAGTAGCAATACTTGATCGCTATAGCGGATATGATACTTTTTAGATATTTTTTTTATCAGTAATGCACAGGCAGTAAATCATAAATGGATAGGTCTGACGTCTATTATTTGATGACACAATAAACGATTGTAATAATAAAAATTACACGACTTTATAATGTTTTAAGAGTTTACTAATTCCTTTGATAAAGTATTTTGAAGTCGATACCAACAGGAATGTTTCTTTTAGAAGACCCTGGATTTGATGATACAACTGGATCAGTATCCTTCGTATCCTCTTTATGTCATTTAAAATGAACTAATAGTACTTTTGTATTATATTGCAACCCAATCTAATTGCTGCTTTATTATCATTATTATTGACTTTTCATCAAAATAAACGTGAAGAAGTTTTAGAGACAGGGGTAGAAAAGGCAACGTCCATATCTTTATGAGCAATATTAGTAGAAGAATCCATCCTGCTTACTCTGCTCATGTTTTATTACTAGAATCCGATGATTTCTGCCTTCTTTTTCGGAAGTGAAAAGCGAAGGGCTTTAATTATATTTACAATAGTGTATCACTTACTCAAGTCAATCTTATGTCCTTAATTTTTATAGATATGTACCTGAAATATCAAGTTTTATTTTAAAAATCTTGTGATCCATCCTTTTTCTGTTCTAGCCTAAATAAATTCTTTATCTTATTTTCTGGAATGGATAAATGTATTGCCTAAAATATCATAAATGTTTTTTTGTTGCTGCTCCGCTGCTGGATCACCAAATTGTGTAGTGTCTCTGCTGCTGAGAACAGCAATGGTTTATTGTGGACTGTATTTTTTTATAGCTGAATTAAACAAACAAGTCCATCGTGAACCAGTTCTTTATTTAAAAAAATGTGCAAAGAAAATGGAGGGCTTATTTGACGGCGTTAGTTAGTAGTTGACAACAACGTGACTTTTTTTCTGTCAAAAAACGATTCAGGTGTTTTAGTTAACGTAAACCTTAACATGCCCCTCACCTCGAAAGAATGAAAATATTTTCAATGAAACTAGAGGAACACAAATCACTAAACATAAAAAATATGACTTAACCTAAGTAAAAAAAATGAAAATACGCAGATTAGTTAAAATAAATGAAGTAAAAATGAAAATGAACTTAATAATTATTAATAACGGAGACTTACTAAATTAGAACTATTCTAAACAATATCAACTTTACTAAATGTCAATTGTCACTAATTGGAAGCGGACACAGTTTGGTAACAGTGCATCTAATGTTACCCGATATGGTTTTCACGGATACAATGCGCACAACACCATCATTCCCTGGATAGAGGGTATTAACGCGACCTAATTTCCACTTAAACGGTGGCAAGTGATTGTCTTTGATAAGAACCATAGTCCCTAATTGAATGTTCGGTTGGTTCTTCTTCCATTTAAGTCTAATTTGCAAATTACAAATATACTCTTTGGTCCAGCGCGACCAGAATTGTTGTCTTAGAAGTTCTAATTGTTCAAAATTAGATAATCTATTGGTAGCAGTATTCTGTAAATCAGGGTGAATAACAGATTGAAGTGATCGCCCAATTAAAAAATGTGCTGGGGTGAGCACTTGCAAATCATTTGGATCTGTCGAGAGTGGCGTTAAAGGTCGTGAATTTAGAATAGCTTCTATCTGGGTAATTACTATGTAAAGACCTTTGAAAGTCAATATTGTGTTAAATAAAATCCTTTTTAAGTGATGTTTTGCCGCTTTAACACCAGCTTCCCACAAACCACCATGATGAGGAGAATATGCTGCAATAAAATGCCATGAAACTTCAAAAGATGATTCTAGATTTTCCTTAAGTGTTGGTGAATTGCTTTTTAGGAAGGTACCTAGTTCCTTCAAATAATTGCACGCACCTACAAAATTAGTACCATTGTCAGAATAAACATTCAATGGTTTACCACGTCTTGCAATAAATCTCTGAAAAGCTTCAAGAAAGGCCCACGTGCTTAACTCAGTGACCAGCTCCAAATGGATCGCTTTTGTTGTTAAACAAATGAAGAGTGCTAAATAACATTTGCTGATCTTGCAACCACGTCCCTTTCGATCTTTTATTTCAAAAGGTCCAGCATAGTCAATGCCAACATCAGAAAACGGAATTCGAGGATTGACTCGGGAACTTAGAAGATTACCCATGATAGGGTTAGGTGAAGTGGGATGGAAACGAAAACAAATGAGGCACTCTTTGATAATTCGCTTTGCTAAATTCTTACCAGATATAGGCCAGTAATTATCTCTGATGTGTGCAAGCAATAATTGAGAGCCGCAATGTATAAGCACTTTGTGTTCATGCTGAAGTATCAACTTGGTTAGGTGATGCTTGGGATATAACACTGCTGGATGTGTCTTATGAAATGACTACGATGAGTTCTTGAGTCTTTCACCAACTCGGATAATTCCTTCTTTAATAAAAGGAGTGAGACTGAGTAGCCTACTTTTATTTGATACTACCCCAAATTTTAACAGTTGTTGATAGTCATCAAAAAATGACTCACGCTGTGATAGTTTGACTAACATGTCTTTAGCATTGCGAAGTTCAGATATTGTCAAATGGCTAAAATGCCTATCGAATTTTTTAATTCGGCAATTAAAAATTAACCTAAGGCAGAATGCCATAATTCGAGTAATACGAGTGAAAGTTGAAAATTTGTGAAAAGGAAATAAATTTTGATTTTCGATGTCCACAAATGTTTGGGTTGTTTTGCGAAGATCTGGCAATTCTGTAACAGCTATTGGTTTGTGCATGTGAATATCTAAGGGCCAATTGATAGATGGCTCACGAAGCCACAATGGACCATGAAACCACCTGTCTGAATTAATAAAATCGTTGGGTAGCATTCCTCTTGATAGAATGTCTGCAGGGTTCTGATCCGTAGAGACATATCTCCATGAGTCAATTGGAGTAATTTGTTGTATAGTGGAAATGCGATTTCCCACAAAAACCTGTAGAGTGTTGGGTGAACATCTTAACCACGCAAGGGCTATAGTCGAGTCACACCAAAAATAGACTTCATTGAATTGTAAAGTTAAAGAAGATTTGACCTTGATATACAATTGTGCCAAAAGTAAAGTGCTACATAATTCCAATCTTGGAATGCTTAAAGACTTGAGTGGCGCTACCCTAGTTTTGGATGTAAGAACCTCGACATGAACTTTATTATATTCGTCCACAGTTCGAACATAGATACATGCTCCATATGCACTATTTGATACATCCGAAAATCCATGGAGTTGAACAGTGACTGGATTTTTTACTGAAATACATCTTGAAATTTATAATTTATTTAAATTAAACAGTTGCGATCTGAAATGTAACCACTTCTTGGCTATGTCAACTGGAACTGGTTCGTCCCATGAAAGTTTTAGTGTCCATAAAATCTGTAGAAGTATTTTCGCTTTAATGACAACTGGACTTAAGAGACCAAGGGGATCAAAAATCTTTGCTACTTCGGACAAAATAAGTCGTTTTGAGAATTGCCCAACTTTTGAGGGGATATCGATATGAAATAAAAGGTTATCTGTTTCACAAGACCAAAACATGCCCAAGGTTTTGTTTGTTTCTGAAGACCCGAAGAAATGATCAGGAGTACAACTTCCATGTGCAATGTTTGATAAAAGATCTTTGCTGCTGGACTTCCATTTTCGTAAGGCAAAACATGCTGACTTTAAAATTGAAGAAATTTCGAGACATAACCGAGTTGCATCTTCCACTAAGTCTGCTCCTGCCAGCAAATTATCAACGTAGAAATTCTTACTTATGATTTTTGATGCCTGAGGGTGTGATGAGATGTGATCTAATGCTAACTGCTTAAGACATCGTGTGGCTAAGAAAGGGGCGCTAGCCGTACTATATGTGACAGTGTTTAAAGCGAAAACCTTTAGATCATCCTTTGGATCGCTTCGCCATAAAATTAATTGTAAAGGGCGAAACTCTTGCTTTACCTGTATTTGCCTATACATCTTGCAAACATCTGCTGAAAAAACGATTTGATGCTGTCGAGATCTTAAAATTATAGAAACTAAATCGTCCTGAACTACTGGCCCAATCATTTGAATTGAATTATATGATAAACCAGTAGTGGTTGGAAACGAACTATTGAAGACGACTCTGAGCTTGGTAGTTTGACTTTTCTCACGTAGCACGCCGTGATGGGGAGAAAAATAACAAATTTGATCATTAGAAAGTATAAATGGTGACATATGCTTTAAACTTTGATACTCGTTTTGATACGGACATAAATTCCTGATACATTTGCTTCAACTTCGAATTTTTATGTAATTTTCTCTCTAAGGATAAAAATTGTTGTGTTGCTTGAACCTTTGTATCTCCCAAGACTCCTTTAGCGGAATCACTACAATGAATCTACCATCTGAATCTCTCTCAACATTTTCGATGAAATGTTTCTCTGCTAAGAGTTCTTCTTCTGAAAGGATTGGCGATGAGGCTGAAACCTCTTCAATTTCCCAAAACTTTTGCAACTGATTTTGAATATCTAAGGTTTTTGAGAAATGACAAAGGGTATTCTTTGATGAGTTAGGAATGCCTATGGGACCTGACACCAACCAACCTTATTGGGGCCTAAAGTAATGCGTTCCGCAGAAATAATATCCCAAAATACTTCCTCCAATAAGTAAGTCAACGTGATTGGGCTCAAAGAATGCTGGATCAGCTAAATGATAGTAAGTTGGAATCTCTAGACATTCTGGATTGAAATATGTGTTAGGTAAATCACCCGTGATTTCTGGAATGACTAAACAATCTAATGAAACATTGAAGTTGTTATAACAAGACTTGAATTTGACTCGACATGATTTGTTAATATTAGACACTGAATGCCCAATTCCTAGGATTGAGGAATTGATTTTGTATTGTGTTATGCCTAATTTATTCACAAAATCTTGGGATACAAAATTAGACATTAAAGCATTGTCTAGGAGGGCTCTGCATGAATGCCCTTTACCATGAATATCGAAAACTTGCACCACTGCTGTGGATAGTAAGATCTGACTCTTAGTTGAATTATATAAGGCAACTTGACCTTGAGTAGTTTCTTTACTTGAAACAAGGTGGCCATCTTCAACTGGAATTAAAGGTTGCTGTTTATGAAGTAATGAATTATGCCATTGTTTACAATGTCTACAATGATCATACCGACATTTATCTAGTTTGTGGCCACTGCGCAAACAATGAACACATAATTTTTGTGATTTAATTGTAGACCATCTCTGATCTACTGAAAGAGCAGTAAATTTAGGACAATGATAGATTGCATGCTGTTGTTTACAATAAAAACAACATAAGTTAGAAATCTGATAAGTTGACGGTTGATTGACAATGAAGGTTTTGCGTGGTTTACCCTTATGCTACCTTATCTAAGAAATCTGCACGAGATGACAGGAAATCATATAATTCTGCCAAAGAGAGCAGTTCTTCAGCGAAGCCTGATTGTTCCCATTCCCGGATTGACTCAACATCTAGCTTACTGGTTACTAAATATATGATTAATGGATCCCAAGAGTTCGTTATAACACCTAAATTGTTAAGAGAGCGCATATTTTTCGAAATAATGTCTAGTACATTGCGAAATGAATTGGCAGAATCCGGTCTTATATCATAAATATTGAATTCGGATTTAAGGTGATTATGCACTAATAATCTTTTGTTTTCAAATCTTTGACAAAGAATGCCCCATGCTAAATCATAGTTTTCATTTGTGATGTTAATAGCCTGAATTGATTGTACTGCCGCACCCTCTAGTGTACCCTTTAAATATTGAAATTTCTCGTTTGGCTCAAGGCAATTATTTTTGTGAACTAGAGAAGTGTACAAATCCCTAAATTCTAGCCACTTATCATATTGGCCAGAAAACTTAGGCAATTCAATGACAGGCAATTTTGTGTTTTGCCTTTTAACAGAGACCTGACGTTCTAAGGATGTAATATGGGGTGGTAAAGAAGGAATGGATTCATCGTGTTTAACTTGTTGATCACTTGAAGCTGTTCTATTTGAAAGAAATTGTTTAATATCAGCAATTGTTTTAAAATATAAAGTTTTAAAATTATTTAGGTCCTGTTTAGTGAAATTATCAGGATCTAAACCTTCGAGTTCAAAATGAATCTCTGAAAACTCTGTATTTTGTTTCTATTTCTTTCAACCTCAATTCAATTTCAAGAATTGTTAATGGATTAGCACTTTCCTTTGAAGAATTAAAATAATTTAATAAACGTGATAATTTTGAATTAATCATACCCCTCTTTCTTACTAGATTTTGAATTCTGGGTAGTGTTTCAAGTCATCTAACTCGTTTTTACCCTTTGCTCCTTTTCTTGGTGCCATTATGAAAAACTCGACAAGGTTTGTTTTAGTTTAAAAATGTGTTCAATTTCCCAAAGAAATATAAGAGGTATGAAAAATGAGCAGCCTTTGAGGATCCAAATGAATTACAAAGGTATGTATTTTGTACTCTGACACAAATTTGCTAATTTGACAGAATTGCACTATTAGAACTTCTTTACAAATTCTAATTGTATTAGTGCGATAAGATAAAATATAATGTAAATATGAATGTAGCTGATTGAAACTATGTACACTAAATTCTAAAATAACACTTCATTATGAATACATGTGAATTGTGAAATGCAGTAGTGGGTATGAACGACGACGACTATGACGATACTTGATTACGTAATATATGAATTGAAATGCGATTAATAAGTATTAACGCCTCTTTTAATACTAATTACTGACTATTGTTCAATACATTAATGCGGGCGAAGCCACTCAGCTTGAACTGCAATCCGATATTACAGGAGCACTTCTTTTCCCGTGATTGACCAATAATGACATGCAAAGTGATGAATAAAGGCTTACCTCCAATCCCTGGTTTTGTTTAACAAGGATACTTATAGGTAAATTGTCTCTTTGTCTTGCAAATTGTTTACTGACGTTGTAGAGGCGGCCTTGGTATTTGTCTTCACCTGTTGTGGCTACTGACCTCCCAAATTGTACTTGTATCGCCGGAAAATCTTGAAATCCGCTCGATGCAACCAAAAAATGTTTTGTTGTTGCTGCTCCGCTGCTGGATCACCAAATTGTGTAGTGTCTCTGCTGCTGGGAACAGCAATGGTTTATTGTGGACTGTACTTTTTTATAGCTGAATTAAACAAACAAGTCCATGGTAAACCACTTCTGTCGTTCTTTTTGTTGTTGGGTATTTGCTTTTCGTTCCAATGCTCAATCTTACTTAATCTCTTACCGGTTTTACCTCAGTCAACAGCTCCTTCATATTCCCTTTCAGTTTATTGCTATTATAATACATTTATTATATTACATTTTATTGCTATTATATTTGCTAGTATATTACTACTTGCTGTTATGTTAATATTTCGGAAACAGTTGAGTTTTGAGTTAAGGTGTGTTATACGAAACTTGCTTGGAATTTCGCCTATATTTCATAAATGCAATAAAAAATATAGCATTCCATTTAAAAAAATGACCGATGACGTCATAATCTTTTTTTTTGTTCCACCCTGTATACAAAAATTTATGTGAAATAATGCGCAACTTAAAATAAAAATCGACGGGTCCGAGCGTTTTCTCAAAAAATCATGTCTCTAATTTTTATCGAATTTATGCGGAACTTTAGGCGGTCACTGTATAAACTGGATACGTCATGTTATGTCCAATATATGACGTTAAATATTCTAAAAGTACGTATATATGACGTAGAATCCTGCGGAAAGTGGACGTCCTATATACGTCCATAGTAGGTACGTAATACGTCTTTTGGGGTACATTATGTCATGGAGAACGTAAACAAAAATACGTAACAAAATACAAATACGTATTTAGTACGTATCTGTGCTGTTTGAGTATTGTATACCTTATGGTATTTTTTTTTCTACTGCAGAGAAGATTTACGATGATTCCTAATAACCCTAGCAGTCGATGCTCTTTTATGCTGCTAGTTTTTTAGTGAGATAAAAATAAAAATCCCACACTATTTGATACACCAGATTTTATTAAGTGCTTTTTGAAGGTTTTTTGCCACACCTTTAAATAATAAATGGTGTTTCCCCCTAGACCTTTAACATCCAGAATTTGATTAATCCTATCGAAAGCCTTTCTAAAGTCTAAAGAGTCAACCTGTGAACTCCACGTCCCTTGAAAAGTACAGTACAGAAAAGTACAGTACATAACCCTCTACAGCGAAAAATGCTCAACACAGACGATCATGCAATGTAATACCCATTCGCTAACGATGAGGTAACGTTGTTCTTACTAAGTTTTTAATTCGAAAAATTGCACGTCTGCACGTCGTTGTTTTAAGTGTAAATTACTACTGCTACCATCTATAGTAAAAAAATACGTTGTAAAAATAGCAGAGTTTTACAACAGTTGCGGTACGTCGAAGTTTGGTCAAAAATAAACGTCGTTGCAAAACCAACTAAATTTTGCACTAAAAACAACGTTGCAAGTAGGGAAAATAAGAGTAATCTCAACTTATGTGACTGCAAATTTTTACTTGGGGTATCAATAGATGATAGTCAACAATATCATCTGTGATACTCAAGAGAGCCGTACTGCAACTATGACCTTTTTTAAATCCAAAATGAGTCAAAGGGATTATTTTTTTAAGGAAAGATATTCACTTAATTGAATATATAAAGCGTAACTAAAATACTGAGAGGACGCAATTGCATGATATTTTCAATAGAACTACTTTTTGGTAGCGGTATAACAAGTGCTTTCTTCCACATGTTCGGAAATACACTTTCTGTAATGGCGCAGTTAATAACATGTGTTATGTAGGGTAGGATAAATGGAATGCATAATTTTAAAGGCAGAATATTTATACCCTCTACTCCAGTGGCTGTAGTTTTAATCTGCGATATAATCTAAAGTAGTTTTAGTAAGTTTTAATAAATAATAATTGTATATTATTACCATATAATCAACCTTCTTGAAAATGTGAATAATAATACCTACCTAACCTACACGTGAATAATATTAAATTCTTCAACGTATATCACGCAAACATTTTGTCAGATATTTATAGTTGAAGTTTAACCAAAAATCTACATCTGGTGTAAACCAAAAATAAATGTTTATTTAACTATCGGGTGTTGCTTGGGATGTCCAATCCCTTTATATTTTTCTGAAACCATAAATATATTTCATTAAAATGAAGATAGACGTCTAATGAATCAAGAAAAATAGGAGTCCAGGGGCATTTCATTAGTTCCAGTAGTATTTGTCCAATAGTTTCGAATTTGATTATGAATTTCCTAAGCCCATAGTACATTATGTATATTCATCAAAATGAAGAAACATGTGTCTGATGTGTTTACCGATAAAGATATGAGTCGAACGGCTTCACAATAAAATCTGTCTATTGGAATCAGGTAAACCAATTCTGAATGCCAATGAAACTCCATTGGATAAACATAACGTCAACGTCAAATCCATGTGATTGAACAAAATTATCATCTAGAGGATGTCCACAATTAACCCATGGATATCTCGACCTAGTTTGGACCAATGCAGGACATCTATTGGAAAATGTGGACTGTTGGATTATTGTATATGGCATGTTTTTCATTTTTTTTTTTAAATATGGTAGTTCTTCTGCAGATAAGATTTATAATGATTACTAATGACCTTAGCAGTCGATGCTCTTTTGGCGTGCAGGTTTTTTAGTGAAGTAAAAATAAAAATCCCACACTATTTGATGGATCAGATGTTATTAAATTTTTTGCCACACCTTTAAAAAATAAATGATGTTTCCACTTTGGACCTTCATTCAGCATTTGATTAATCCAATCGAAAGGCTTCCTAAAGTCTAAAGAGGCGTCAACTTGTGAACTCTTTGAAGAATTGATTTATAGTTTCGTCTTAAGAAAGTTCGCAAAACTTATTCGTTTTCGGCGGTGCACGAGATGCATTATTTGCTTTCTTATTTCATTGGCCATTGGCATTGAACGCGGTTTTACTGCAAAATATCCTTAAGAGCTCCACACCGCTTAATAATAAACAGCTGCAATTGCTGCCAAACAAAAACTGCTACATAATTTAACTGAGCTAATATTTCCGGATCTATAATTCGTCCCACCGGTATGAAGGTTGAATGTGGCGGGGCGGAAGTGTTTTCTAATAATGTTTAGGTGTATCTTGGATGTATTATCATTTTCCAGGATATAATTATAGATTTAATCCTATTTTGGACATATCTATGTCACTGTTCTTAATTTAACTTTTTTTTACAATTCAGTTTTAATTCTTGAACCTTCACCGGGAAAATATGAAGTATTTCCTTTTCCTTGTCTTCATCTAGATTAAGATATTCATACAAATATTCTTTATTCACTAGTTTATATATGAGGAATTGCCCAGACAGTCACAGAAATCATAAATTTTTTTAATTGCCATTGAATCCATCCTTACAAAAATCTTGTCTGTCATGTAAGTCCGACTAAAAATGTTTGCTCCAAACACTTTTCTGGTTCTTAAGTAGAAATGATATTCACATGGAGTACAATACCTATTTGTTCAATTTAACGAAAACAGATTGACATATACTTCTCAAAAACTGATTTCCCTAATCGACTTAATCCACCTTAAGTTTCTACACATTTATGGATGGATAGCCATGGTCATTTAGTCAATTTAGAGAAAAAGTTTTGGTTGGTTTATAAATATTTAAAGTATAAAATCAAAAGCCAACTTCAAAACCACAACAACAATCTTTAAGTGTTGGTCATTCTAAAAAACAGAAAAATATTTGATAATTTAAAATGCCTTTAAAAAAACAAAAATCCTGAATATCCTCATTTAATACTCATGATCCTACACCTACACAATCAGAATAATTTTGTTTTTTAACTTTTTAGCTAAGATTTTAGTATGTAATATCTTATTTTTTAAAATACCTAAATTACCTGAGACATTTTGATAGTAAATGCTATGCTTTTTACAGTCCTATTTTATTTTTACTGACCCATAATTAAATTCATATTATTAGCTTAAAGTAAAATTATGGACTAATATCAAATCCTTTATGGTATTATTTAGAACCTTAATAATTGTAATCATAACTAATGTGATAATCAATACTTACTAATAATGAAAACTTATGTATTTTGGATCATTAGGATGAAATACTTTTAGGAGATTTAATTTTAACCCGATAGAATATATAATATTGTATACACAATACACTGTCTTAATCTGTTTTCTTATGTTTCATGTTGCATACTTACTGGAGACAACCCCACTGACTTGTGACATCTTTACCCGATTGTGACTAATCAAAAGTTATATTTTGTTTTTATTTGCTTATACTAAAAAAATAAAATGGAAAAAAACATGCATATTAACTCGTACCTATGTATTTGTATTATATCTAGTCATTATTAATTAACTTATTTACAATGAAAAGCCAAATTTATTTCAAGAGATAGGTTCAGTTTCTGTCTTTATAAGAGCTTATATTTTGTTTTCCATAATTTGTGGATATATATTATTTTATTGCAATTGTATAGATGGTTAAAAAATATATATGTTTAATTTTTTATTTAGGTATGTTTATTACATATTTCTTATCATGTTTTATACTTATGGAAACAAAAAAAAGCAGGTAATTTTTTTCTGAAACTCCAGAAATTAGGATTTTCAGTTAAAATATGCTTTATACCTGCAACAATTCTATTTTTTACATAAAAGGTGTTATTAATACCATACTTACAGTTTGCAGTATTTCATTTAGAACTATATTGTAACTTTTTTATGCATTTTAAAATCCTTTGTTAAATTTATTTTAATTCATCTTAAAATAAAACATTTAAAAGACAATTTAGTTTTGTTTTTTTTTTATTTAAAATTTAGACCCTTATCTATCGGGCCAATTTATAATTCTTGGTAAGTATCTATAGCTAAATATCTTAAATAAGCAATGTCTTGAGAACCAAATTTAAATTAAATAATATTTTAGTTGATGTGTTAATTCTTCATTAAAGTGATGAGGGATGTCTGGGATGCAATATTTTTATTTTTTCTCAACATTTAAAATTAACGATTTTAATTAAATGTGGGTATTTCTAAAATAAAAGTATATTGTTTTTTTTTTTAATTAAAATAAAATTCTATTTAAATATATCTCATCACTCGTCAGTTAACGCATCAACTTTGTAATGCAACTGCAAATTACTTGAAATTTAAATACCAGGCAATAGATCAAACTTAAATTTCCCGCCACACGCCACCCAAGATGGATGCCCCCGTCTGTGTCAACAACGTCAATAAAGCTGTCAACAGAATTTCTGTCTGTTCATTAGGCAACACACATTTCTCTATATTTGTGTTCTGTGATTCGTCCTGCCTGAATCCCTTGAAACTGAAAGCAACTATATCCAATGTTCACATTTGTAGTACAATATTTAGTAAAAATCGTCCTGGACCTCTTAGAAACTGCAAAAAAATCGAAGAGAAAGCGCTATATTCTTTGTCCTAAGCGCAAATAATAGGTCAAGGCGGGCTCTCGTCGGTGCTAGCGAAAGAATTTTTTCTCTCTCTCACTCTCTCTTAAGATCCGAGAGCAACAAGAGCGAGCTGGCGAAAAAAAAAATCGAACGAACACGACTCGGGCGCGTTCGGAGGCCATCTTAAAAGAATTAGGTTTTCGACTGAAAATTCTGGTAACTGGTTTGTCTGGCCTAAAGTTCATTTAACTTGACTTATTGCACACACACATTGTATTTAAAATAATATTTGGTTATGTGCATCCGCGGATCGATTCTCGGAAATGAGAATAAATTGAATGAGGCGAATTTACAAGGATGGAGCTTCGATTTGGGACACTCGGTATACATTCTATGTAACGAGCGTCACAACTGCATTGTTTAAAAAATAAGAACAAAACCATATAATGCAGGTTATATAGTTTCTTTGTTTCGTATTACTGGGTATTAAATGCAAATATTATAATAAATAACTTTGACAAGCACACCTA
The DNA here is from genome assembly GCF_022605725.1 of Anthonomus grandis grandis. NCBI lineage: Eukaryota > Metazoa > Arthropoda > Insecta > Coleoptera > Curculionidae > Anthonomus > Anthonomus grandis. The sequence continues at coordinate 7,493,978 of NC_065563.1, read as the reverse complement.
TTTGATTGTTTGCCTTTAACGGATGCGACATACTTCTGTTACGAATTCCCCATGTATGACACCATATGAATTAATGTTATTTGGAAAATTGGTGTAACAGGTGCAATTTCACTTAATACGTTCTGACGTCAAAGTGACAACGAAATTTGGAATTAAATGGGTAATTTAACAGGAAGTTGGGTCGCAACAACGTCCATCGAAAAAAAAACATTGGAAAAACTTAATGCCTTGTAAACCCATTTGAGATTCCAGTGTTAATAAGAACGATAGTCATGAAATGATGATTTTCCAATGAAATTGGCATTTTATATAAAAAAAGTGCAAATTTAAGGTTACTCAGGCAGCAATAGAGACAATGAAATGAAGAATTATCAAGAGAAATGTGAAAAAAAAATACAAGGCACTAACATCCAAATATCAAAATAACCAAAAATGGTCAAAACAATAAGGACGACCGAAGTAACAATTTAGAGTCACCTCAAGTTGAGAATACTATTATTTTCACTAGTTGCAACGTTGTTTTCAGTGCAAAGTTTTGCAACGACGTTTACTTTCGACCAAACTTCGACGTACTGCACCTGTATCGCAACTGTTGTAAAACTCCGCTGTTTTTACTACGTATTTTTTTACTATAGATGGTAGCAGTAGTAATTTACACTTAAAACAACGACGTGCAGACGTGTACAATTTTTCAAAATACCACGTTTCCTCATCGTTAGCGAATGGGTATTACATTGCCTGATCGTCTGTGTTGAGCATTTTTCGCTGTTGAGGGAGCTTTTTGACATGTTTTGAAGAGTTTAAGCTAGAAGATGAAAAACAAAGGTAGAGAGAATAAGAGGAAGAAAAAATGTTTAATTCAACATAACCTACTTAATCTATATTTTTATAATTCATTTTTTGCTTGGAATAATTGGGATTTATTATTTTCGTTTTGCTTTAAAAGATGAAGAGATATAAAGACTTTAAATATTCTGCAACTTACTACAGACGCAAAAAAAAAATGGATGCAAAAATGCCTACAACTAGTTTACCTGAAGTTGATATAGATTATGTAGAACCAATGGAAGTAGCTGAAGATAGCACTGGAAAAGGTTTGTATTAAATTTTACATGTGGACTACTTTAAAATGGCCTTCCATTCTTTCGGAGTTTATATTTTCCGAAAAGCTTATGATTTTCTTTGTAGAAGTTAAAGTTTTTGTTTATTAAAGTTTGTAAAACGTGCTGCATACGCGAGTTATGTGAACATCTTCCATGGTCACTTCCAACGAACCCACGGAATTGCCGATGTCAGCATTGTCCCACGACCATGAATATCGCAGATTATAAATATATGTACTTTTGTGTTTTACCTCATTCTTACTTGCTCTGTCAATAGTAACGTAAATCTTTATATAATAATTTTTAATTTTAGGGCCGTGTATTGATTATACCTTAGTCTAGTTTAAATTGCGTATGTAAAACGCATTCTTTCCTTTTTTAGGGTTTTTTGAAAAAATCTTTTAAAATAATTTTTGATATATTTAATTTTTGGTAATTATACAGATAATTACATATTTTATTTTTAATTATTTGAATTTTTATGGTGGAATTAAAAGTAACCACCGATCAACTTTTAAGTAGCCTACTCAGTATTACTAATTCTGAGCAAAGCTCATTAACTACTGTAAAAATGCCTGAAGAATTCAAATTCGATCTTTTTAAATCTCGTCTTGCAAACATTAAAAATTATGACGGCAATGTCGATACACTTTCTAAATTTATTTTAAGAAGTGAAGACTTAGTTAATAAGTATAAACCCTTAAATAATACTTAACTGAACCAGCACATATTCGAGTGCATTCAAGAAAAGCTTATCGACAAAGCTGAAATAATGGTAGGTAGAAGAGTAGAATTAGATAATTGGAATAAATTAAAAACTGCCTTAATTCAATGTTTTTCTGACAGAAGAGATATTGATTGCCTTGTTCAAGAATTAACTAGAGTTCGACCTTATAAAAATGAAAGTTTAATTAATTTTGGACAAAGATTACAATTACTACTTAGCAATGTAATTCAACGCGTGAGCAATGACACTTCACTGTCACCCATGCAAAAAGTATGTCAAAATGAGCATTATAAAAAAACAGCTCTAAATATATTTATTGCTGGTTGCAGTGGCAGCCTAAGAAATAATATGTATTTAAAGAAGCCTAATAGTCTTGAAGATGCCATAGCTTACGTCAATGAATTTGAGAATTTTGAGAAATTGTATGGAAATTTTCATAAACCTAGACCAAAGTTGCATCAACCCCAACATAGAAGTCACCAACAAAACTATAACCTTAACCATAATCTCTATCCATATAATGCCTACCATCAGCCGCATCGAGTACAACAAAATGTACCACAAAATGTTATACCCAAATATCAATGGCCTTCACAACCTGTGAACATTCAACCCCAACAAATGCCACCTCAAAGATTCCCAACAAATCAAGAAGTATTCGGCACGCCCAAGAATGTGTTCCGGCCGAACCAAATTCCAGATCATCAACTTCCAAAGCCCACTCCAATGCCGACAACTTCTAGAACCCATTGCTGAGCAAGTGACTACAGACGAGGTTCTGATTTTACCCCAGCAAAAGGTTAGAATTACCACCCAGTGTAATATGGATCAATCGTTCGATCTGGATGGACCCACTTTACTAAAGATGCCCAATAACTGCACTATCCAAGTTGGTCAAAAGAAATTTAGTAATAATTTCAAGATCCAGTATGGAAAGCCACTCGTACTACCTGAACTACAAATAGTAAACTTTTCTGATCCTTCAACTGTTCTGAGGAGTGAAAACTTTACTGAAATAGACTTCAATGAAATCTACCTGCTCTCGAGACAAATCAATCAGCTTTCACCTGTACAAGAGGTTTCCCAAGAACCTGTCCAATAACAGATGCTATCAGTAGGTACCTTAGCAATCCTGATCTTGGTACTACTCATCATGTCTACTCAAAGGGAAGACCGCTATCCAAAGATGCCAGAAAAAGACACCAAAGGATGCGGAACGAGCAGCCCCAAATCCAGAAAATATCCCTATTTTCTGACTTGAGGAGGGAGGAGTTATGTGAACATCTTCCATGGTCACTTCCAGCGAACCCACGGAATTGCCGATGTCAGCATTGTCCCACGACCATGAATATCGCAGATTATAAATATATGTACTTTTGTGTTTTACCTCATTCTTACTTGTTCTGTCAATAGTAACGTAAATCCGTATCTGTAATTTTTCTTGAATAAAATTTGTTTTTAAAAAGAAGTTGTGCCGATCCCTTTATCTAACTCGCGCAACAAACTGCAAACAATAATTATTGAAATTTTAAAATTTTAGGTTACGTCCATCTTCCTCTTGCTCGAGGCCAACCAGGGACAACGACAGCGGGTTTCTTATGTAACCAATAAAAAAAAATACTTATTTTTTTTTCCGAAATCCGTTATAAATTCAAGGCGCGCGTGTTATTTAGGGCTAAAATAACATCTTTTCATGGTAAACTATGTTCCGTTTATAAATTAAGTACTTAATGTATATCTTTCAAAACGGGTACTTTACCCGTATAATTCACTATACAGGGTGTTTTTTATATATCGCGACAAAATTCAGGAACGTGTTCTTTGGACAAACATTGGCAAAAAAGTTCCTATAAACATAGGTCCTAAATCTTTTAGATTTTGAGTTACAGTTGTATTGACGTGAACCAATTATCAATCGTAATGTTACGGTGAGTACCGTGTATTGGTTCAGAAAGTTTTCTAACATAATATGTAGGTACTGGCTCATTATTCTCAACATTAACTTTTCCAACGTATGGGATAGCATTGAGCACATAAAATGTTTTTGAATCGTTAATCATCATCACTTTCATTCCGTATTTATCTGGCTTGCTTGCCATGTATATGCGGAATGAACATTTTCCTCGAAAACTTACAAGCTGTTCATCAATGGTGCAGTTCTCATAGGGCGTATAGTATGATTTGCAGTTATTTATAAAAATATCCCATATTTGTCGAATATGAGTGAACTTGTCTACCAATTTTCTAGCATTTCTGTCCATTTTATCGTCAAATCTTAGACCAAGAGCTATAAACTGTAATCTTTGCTGGGGCATGGTTGCCCGAAATAGTCCATTGCCGTACTTTATTGTCCAAAGTTCATCTAAATTACAATTTGAGACACGTAACGCACCAGCAAGATACAGTAGACCAATGAATGCCTTCAACTCTGTCGTATTAGTTATTTTTTTGTAACTCTGAGACAAGCCGCTCTGACATTTCCTACGAATTTCCTGATTGGTATGCAGTACAATTCTGTCCAAAATCTCCTCGATGAACAGTAAATTCCATGATTCGACAGGGCTGGGAACATTTCTTGCCTCTTTCTTTGGACCGGGCAAATGTAAAACAATGTTGTCTCGTCTTGGACGTCCTTGGCGTGCTGGCGCCTGTGTGGTCCAACGATGCCCATTATTTCCAAGTATACTGGTGACATTTCTTTGTGACGTACAAGGGCCTCCTTGTTCTTCCTCTTCATCTTCACTTTGTTCGTTATCGGTGTCAGACTGTTGTTCAAGAATATCGTTTTCTTCTCCATCTTCAATGATCTTGGGTTGTTCTTCATTTATCCACAGATTTTCAGGTTCAAACTCTAACTCTTGTTCCGTTAACTTACGACGATTTTCTCTATCCATATTAGGAAATGACAAAAAAAATTACCTCGAAACTTTAGTCGTTAACTGCACACTGAGGTCTGACGTACCCACAGATCCACTAATATCGTAATTGCAAAGTAATGGATTAACGTATTCGGCGTAGCGACTGGCTCTCAACGCGGTCGGCTCTCTACCACAGAACACAAATATATAGAGAAGTGGTGGTTGCATACAAACTGAAAGAAATTCTTCTGACAAATCAGCTAGCGGCCTCTCGCTTGGCAGCGGAAACTGTTGGAACTAACTTGACAGTTTGACGTGTCTAATTGGACCAATCGCAATGGTAGAAAGGCGTGACCCAATTAAGGCGGGAATTTCATTTAATCTGACAATCTTATCATTTAATCGTAATATCTAAATCAAACGCCTAATCAAAAAGGTTACTCATATAGAAGAGGGCCTTTTTGATTAGGTGTTAGCATCAGATATTGATCTGAACAAAAATAAAACTTTTCTTCAATTACTGCAATAATCTGCGACAGTGTACTAACAATAGTGTACGACATATCACCAATTGGACAAATGGAAACAAAACAATGTTTTTCCTTAATACATTTATTATTTCACTTTCCCAAAAAAAAACACTTAAAATTATATACATAATATACAGTAATTTATTATAACAGACATTATATAAATTAAAGTTAATCTAAAAATATTTCAAAGTATTTTGTTACACCGACCTACCCTAATTTTAAACAAATTAGAAATGGTTTTCAAAACTTTTGTGCTATTTCCTCATCATACATCTACAGGCATTCCCATTAGGATAATAATATCCTCATTTTATTATCACATAGATTCAATAGAGGATGAATTATCCTTATATAATATGTACTTTTATCTGTTTCCAAAAGAAAAATTAAACAGATTTTAAAATTATTTAAAATTATAATTTAAATATTAATTTTAAAAATTCTATAGCAGAGTATTATCGAAAGAAACAATATATCCATCTATAAAACAAAATAAACTCTTTGAAAATGAAATCAACTTTTTAGTATAAACACATAGCATATATTTGTTGGTCTCTTATAATACTAACAACATATCTTGGAACTATAATATTAATAAAAACCTAATTTAAAGACAGATGTTTATATAAAATAAAAAGAAACTCTTAAAAAAACACAAGTTGTAAGAAAAACATTAACAAAAAATGTGAACACAGGAAGTGGTATGATACGAGCATAAAATAAAATAAAAAAATGGGCACTGCAAGCCATATAAATCAATTTAGTAAATGATTCATGTGAAAAGAAGGCAAAATAAATGTTTAAATAAATATATGTATTGTAGTGTAAAATCTATGGAGAGAACTGATCAGAAGAAATTCTATATCTCAAAGTCTACGTCATGGAAGTTAGCAACAAAATCAGAAACGAAAATCAAATTTTTACAGTCGCCCAGATAAGTTCTGCACGCAATCTATTTTTTTGCATATTTAAGGATTAAATCTGATTTTAAACATCTAAAATAAAGTGATAATTTTGTTACACCTTCAAACTTGGCTTACAAATGAAAGATAGATGTTAATAATGCTAAGGCAGCCCTATTAAATCCAACTACTTCTGCACAAGAATTAGCTTTAGTAGTTATAGTTTTTTTTAGCATAATTAGGCTTTGCGAAAGTGTAAATACTGAGAAAAATGATGAAGTTCATATAGATGAAAATATGATTAGAGGAGAATATTCCACTTTCCCATTTTTTTTTCGTTTTTGTAAGAATATATGATAAAGCTCTTCAAAAAATTGAATCCAAAAAAATTTCAGAATCAGGATATGAAAAGTATGTAAAAAATCCATTTATGGGAAAGGAATTTTATAATTGCTTATTAAAGCGGATAATGCCATTTGCTCCATTATGGTCAGATATCTTAAAATGCGGTAGGTTTAGCAATGCAAGTGTTGAGTCTTGGTTCAATACTGTAAAATATGAGACTTTAAACGGAAAGAGAAATTTAAAACTAGGTCGTTTTGTAACCGAAATTCAAGCTCGTATAAGATCTAATCTAAAAGTTATAAAACTATCGATAGGGAAAAAACCATTTAATCCTAATAAAGAGTTGAAAAATAAAAGGAAAAAAACTTGAAATTGATAATCCAGCAGCTGCAGAAACTTGGAAAAAACAAAAAGATTTTTTTCAGAAAAATTATTTACAAAAATACGTTAATGCCAACGTATTAAAGACAAAAGATTCTCAAACTGACCTAATTGTTGAAAATCTTAAAGAAGTTAAGTAAAGTAAATGTTATGCAAGAGCACTCAGCAGAATTTGCACTTGGAAATGGTCTTCTATTTAATAGTGATTACTATATGTCGTGCTCAGAAATTTGCTCTTTTAAAGTTGGACGTTATTCTTATATGGGACAAACTATTACCCTCACTAGTTCAGATTTTAGAACATTAGAGTCAACATTACAAAATTGCAATGAAGTATCGAAAGTTCGATCGTGTACCAGTCGGTGGCTAACGGATTACTTTACTGATTGTGCGGCGTTTAGTATTTTGAAAGAAATAGATAACATTTATTACGTTGACACCATTTCATCCTTGTTAATACTAAATCATGTTCTACAGAGTTTTGCTCATTATTCTAAATTTTAATCTCTTATAAAATCTTTGGACAGAATTAAGTTAATGTTAATGCCTTATAATGTCTTTAGTAATCATTGAATATTAATAATTTTAGACCTTTCAGAAAACAAAATATTTATATTGAATCCGGGTGATGCAATGCCTTTCGAAGAAAAAATATTTAAAAAAATTAAAAAAATCTATATTACCAGAGATTAAAAAAATAAAATTGAAAAATTAAATGTTTGAAAATGGTCAATGTCTCATATAAACTACTACCCCCAACAAACAAATTCGACAATTTATTATATATTATTATTATCAATAAGTTCCAATATTCAGTCCTGTTTCTTAAATAAAAATATTTTAATAAATTTAATCCCGAAACGTTTCGAGTTACTATTCAAAATATACTTTTAATTGCATCACAAAAAATGTTTCACGTATGTCTAATCTGTGGCCAAAAAACCACAGATCCCTAAATCGAATGTCATATCTGCAAACGTTGGGTTCGTTATAAACAATGTTCCAATATTAAAGAAGACCAAACTCACTGGAGAAGGTAGCAAATGAAAATTATTTATATTTTTGTTCTTTATGTCAAATTAAATAAAAATCCATTTAAAAGTACGGATAATGACAAAGAACTTAAATTAGGCGATATTGAATTTCAGTTTTTAGTTAAACATTATAGAAATGTATTGACAAACATCTATAAATACCGCGACTTGAATAAGGAAAGTCTTAGATATAATGAAACAAAAGACGTAATGACTCATTTAAAATGGGATTATTTTGTAACCTTCCTAGATATTGAAACAGCGACAAAAGTTGCTAAATACATTATAAAGTATACAGGGGTAACAGATAAAATGTTTGTATGTTTATACTTTTGGGAAGATTTTTACAAAAAGTCATTATTGTTAATGATAATAATATTATGGATTACACGAAAATGGCCTAGAAATTATTATTGATAAATACAAAGAACTTAACGAAATAGCTGATCATAAATCTGAGTATCTAGTTCCCTATACATTAGATAAAATATTTATTAATCTATAAAAATCTATATTTAAAAAATATGAAATAAACACATTCTACCACATTAAATTTTTTTGATATTACATTAAATATTCTACTTCAACTTAATATTTATTAGACTAATAATCTTTTTACAAAAAAGACAAATTATTAGTAACTACTACAATTTTTTAAGATATTTGGGGGTGGCTTACACCTCTTCATACCCTGAAAAAACGTGTGTCTCTGAGATGTATCATGTATTTTATTATCTTTTATTTATACACCAAGTTTGAAGGTGTAACAAAATTTTTAACAATTACTATGATTTTTTTAAGTTATTTATTATTTTACAAACATTTATCTTTTATACCGAAAAAATATCAAATCTACACCCTTTTTGTCTATATATAATTATAGTTTTTCTCTTAACTTTATTTTAGATGTTTAAAATCAGATTTAATCTTTAAATATGCAAAAAAATAGATTGCGTGCAGAACTTATCTGCGCGACTGTAAAAATTTGATTTTCGTTTCTGATTCTGTTGCTCACTTCCATGATGTCAAAGTCTTAAAAATTTACATTGCATATCGCTCTCCATGTTTTTCTTGTGATGGGAACTAAAGGAAATTAAGAAAATCTTTTATTACTATGTTTCTCAGAACCATTTTACATCAAGGAAATTGTCAGGAAAATTTTAAATCAATTGTTGAATAGAAAATGAGAGGCCAAACATTTTGTAATATGTATTTATAATAATCAAGTTAAAAATTAAATTATTGAAAAGTAAAACTTCTTCATTGAAATGAACTGAATTTGATTTAATTAAAGACTAAAGATTGACAATACAAAAACATAATAGTAATAAATAAAAGCAGATTTTCTTACCAGAAACCTATAATTGCTTGCTGCAAATCAATTAAAACATTACTCCCAATATTGAAAGAGAACTTTTTAGAAAAAAAGTAATGAATTTAAAACAACATCCTTAAAACAAATAGCAAACTTAACCCACGCTTGCATTCATTGAAATGAAAAAACAAACTCAAATGGTACGACAATGACAAATGATGTTCTATTAGTCAATGTCAACAACTGTCTGTCAGCTCCCTGTCAATTTTGCCAAGCAAGATTGCCGACATACGAGTCCGATTTTCACCATACAAGCTTCATACATGTGATAATAACCTTTATACAGTTTCTTTAAGAAATCATTGCCTGACCAGCAGCAGTCGTAAACTAACGCAACCAACGTTGTCAGATCTACCATCAAATAACCAAATTAATCTATTACAAAATTCAAATCCAATAATAATACTCCGCTAATTACGTAATAAACCCGAACTTTGTCGAAACGACGTTACAAAAACTTCAACCTCCGTGATGCCGGGATAACGGGAGTGAGAGTCCTCCCTCCGCCCTCACTCTTTGCTCTCGCTACGTACCCCCCCTCGGCCCCTCGCGAAGTGTACTTCCGCCCGGGGACTTCCCGCAGAGTTTACATTTTCCGCCCCCTCCCCCTCCACCTTTAGCTTATATATATATTTCTAAATTCTTCCCCCTCGGTCCTCCCTGGATCCCCTCATCCCCATCGCTCCCCGTTTTGCTTCCCTTCCGCGCCTCGCCCACGCTGAAATTTTTGCTAGGGACTCATTGTACATATTTTCGCATGAAACTCTATTTTGCGTTTTTAGCTTTCTCTCTCGATTTTATTCGCGTTTCCCGGTTTGGTATTTAGCGAGTGGTGGGGGGAGGATGGGCGCCGGGATATACCGGGAACGCTCAAGAGAATACTGAACGTTGCCGATTTATGAACTCGGCGATGGAGATGTAGGTTTATCGGGTCAGAGTGTTATGAAATCAAAAGTAATTGTAGGTTCTTTCAGTGGATATCTATGGGTTCTAGGGAAGAATGATTTGGATGAAGATTGTTTGGGGTAGTGAGAGCTGTTCCTGTATACAGTGTGGCCCAAATTGGGTGTACATGTATGGGTATGTGGGAAACTATAAGAGATAGAAAATTGGTTAAATGGGGAAAGTTGTAGGGCATTTAGTTACTAATTTAGTGCCGCTTTTAGAACGATTTTATTTTTTTCCGATTTTAAAATATTTGGAAAAAATCAAAAAGTTGCATTTTTAAAAAAGGGCTGTATTTTTAAAATCTATAAAAACATTATTGTGACAACTTTTTAAGGACAAGGCATACGTGAATTCAGTTTCTGTTTTCGACGTTTCAGTTCTAAGATTCCATCTTCAACTTCTTTTTTTCTGATGGCGGCCATTTTGTTTTTTTTGCTAAATTAAAAAGATATTTTTTTTTCTTTAAAATGATGTATAACACTTTATGAAAATATTTTATGTTTACGACAAAAAATTAAATAGTTTATTTTTTGCTGAGTTGGCCATGACTTTTATTGGCATTTTGTCGTACGCACAGTTATTATTAACTTACTAACTTGTTAACTTTAACTATTCTAAATGACGGCCATTTTTGTTAAAACATTTTCCACATTTCTTTAAGACACTTCTAGCTACCTTGCGCAGGGTGCTTCTATTTAAATTCTTTAACACATTGACGGACGTTTCTGCAATTGCAGACGAGTATTGGGCTACTGAAAATCGCGCGTCTGCTTTCGCAATTCCCATAAGGAATACACGAAGGGTAAATGTTAGTGTCCCTATATATCAAGATTGTTATCAAAGAAGTGTCCCATGAAGGCATTTTATTTGACCTTGAATTTACCGCATCTTCCACTCTTAAGGCCGGGATAGACGCCCCGTCATACACATCAACTTGCTTGCGCAAACTTAAGTTGTACGGCAAGACTGAATTCCTCATTTGACCACTAACTATTCAGTCTTGTTCGTTTTGTTAATCAATTTAAACGTCCAGAATCAAGATGACTGACGATCTTTTATTGTGTGCGGCTGCTATTGCTATTATAGCAAAAAAGAAAAAAGTAAATAAGAGAAAACGTTCCAAGTGGTCAAAAGAGTGGTTACTTATGCGATACGAATTATCACACCTACATTTACTAAATGAGCTTCGATTAGAACCTGAGGATTGGTTCAATTATTTACGTATGGACGAAGAAACTTATATAGAATTGCTCCAGATAGTAACGCCTCAATGAATACTGTTATGAGAAAAGCAATATCACCACATGAGAGGCTCAGCGCAACTCTACGCTTTTTAGCAACAGGAAGAAGCTATGCTGACTTGAAATTTTCATGCGCAATATCTCGTCAAGCACTTGGTGAAATTATACCGGATACATGCAGAGCTATTTACGAAGGATTAAAAAATGAATATTTGAAGGTAAAGTATTTTATTAAAAGAAGTATAACGTATTAAACCTAATTATACTTAATTTAATTATTATCTTCAACGTTGTATCTTGAATAATATGCTCCAACGGATTGTGGGAGGTCATTGGTTGCTTCCCCTAGCGATGTTGCAGTTTCAAGTTCCAATGCGCGATCTAACACTTTCATGAGTGTCTATTCCAGGAAATATTGGATTTAATCCCCCAAAGCGTTGTAAGGGTCTCACGGGTCCTTCTGGTGTCAATCTTAAAATTTCAGTGTTACTTGGCCGACTAACCTCCTGATTATACTGAAAAGTGTGTATATCAGGAGTTGCTGTTGATCTATCTGTTTCGATCTGGGTTACGATTTTTGATGTCTGGTTTAATTTTCTTATTTGTGCATGGAAGATTGCTTCATTAATCACCTTTTTGCAATATATGGCCATCTCAGAAGGCAGTTCTTGAAGTTTTTGGCCTACATGTTGGCCGAAAGCTGCATATTTTCCTTGATTTTGAAGTTTACTTGCTACAATATTTAAAACTTCATCGCTGCGATCCAAATTCTTTTGAAGTTTTCTTTTTTCACTAATTCTGGAATTTGATGTTGTTGTGGATGGGGTGGCCGATAAAGGACGTAGTGCTGTGTCGGATGAAGAATGGTCGTTTAAATTGTTTTCATGTTCGGTAGATTGGCTGTCGTCCTAAAAAAAAAAATAATTCAGATTATTAACTTATTTCATACTTTAAAGATTTACATCAAATACTTATGTTAAAAAAATTATTTACAAAACATAGGTATTTTAATTTATCATTCTTGTTTCTTCCAGTTTCCAAGCAGCGAAGAGGAATGGAGAAGAATTGGTAGGGAATTGAATTGACTTGACGAAACAGTGGGCTGCCAAGGCAGTTGTGCATATAGGTCTCCTGATGGACCCGTCATGCCCCACCGGGGGTTACCAGAGCCCAACGGCCTTAGAGAAACCGATAAGGCTCTCTGGTCTGAAGGACTTAAAGTCGCTCGGTACACTGAAAGTGTTACCCAAGTATTTGAACCTGGCGCGCGTGAGTGCTGGGCACTCCCCGACTACATGGGCAACGGTTTCATCCTCCTCACAGCACCATCGGCATTCCGGGTTGTCCGCAATACCGATAGTATGGAGATGGCTTCTTAAGTGCCAGTGACCGGTTAAAAGACCTGTCACTAGCCGAATTTCGCGTCTTTTTAGGCGTAGTAGATTTTTGGTGAGACAGGCAGAGGGCCCACCTATGTGCGCTTTGGCCTGTCTCATACCAGGGGACTCAGTCCATCTTCGGTGGGTCCACTTGTCCAGCAGACCCTTCATTGACGCGACCGCAACGCATTTGGCGATACCAACTATGTAATTTATATATATAATTCCGGCCCCATCGACACATTCGCGGATCCCAGTCTGGCAAGAGTCCGCTTCCTCATTACCTGCATGGCCTGCATGGCCAGGTATCCAGACGAGCTGGACCCTGCATCCAACCCTAGTACAAGCTTGGAGCTTACCTTTGCGGCCGTGATAGCCTTAATGGCAGCTCTGCTGTCCGAGCATATTGATACGACTGTATTGCGGTGTCCGCAGCTTAAGATTTTCTGTCCGCATTTTAATACAGCGAATACTTCGGCCTAGAAGACAGTGGCGTGGTCCCCCAGCGAGTATGCCCTACTGGTATGTGGGATCCCACCAATAAGCCCTGATCCAGCTCTGTTATTCATTCTGGAGCCATCTGTGTACCAGATGGTCCCCCTATTTAGCATTGCAGGTCTATTGGAATGCTGCCACTTCTCTCTGCCTGCAATGTGCGTCACGAATCCCTCGCAGTCCACAGTCACTGGAGCCATGCAGTCACTGCCTATCAGAAGGAGAGGACATTCCTGTATGGCCCGTGACCAAATTTTTGCGTGACCGGTCTCGCCAGCACGTAGTTCGCCGAGGACGTATAGCCTGTACGCAGTCCTCATTGCCTCAAATTGCACAACGAGTTCCAGAGGCGGAAGGCTCAGCAGATTCTCAAGCGCTCTAGTTGGCGCCGTCCGCATGGAACCCGTTATGCTGAGACATGCAAGACGTTGAACTCTGTCCAGTTGAGCACGAATTTTCGCTTTCTCCGTACATGGCCACCAAACGATAGCCCCGTATGTGAGAAGAGGTCTCACAATGCGCGAGTAGATCCAGTGGAGGATCTTAGGAGACCGACCCAAGGTATTGCCGAAAGCCCGCCTGCAGGCCCATAGCGCGCAGGTGGCCTTCTTCATTCTGGTGTCTGCATGATCGTGCCAGGAGAGTTTGGGATCCAACTTGATTCGCAGAAATCGAACTGTCCTGGAGTAATGCAGCTGCACGCCACCTAGAGATATAACAGGGGGCGTGCCAAAGTTACGTCTCCTCGTGAATAGTAGGAGCTCTGCTTTTTTGGGGTTAATCCTGAGACCCCCCGAGAGGCACCATATGTCCACCATACGCAGGGCTCTCATCATAGGGCCTCGCATTGAGACGGCGTCTTTCCCTGGGCAAAGGATTACCAGATCATCAGCGTAGGCCTGTGTGTATAGCCCAGCATTGTTTAAAAGATTTATCAGGCTGTCGACCACAAGGCACCACAAGGTAGGGGATAATACTCCTCCCTGCGGGCAGCCCTTAGCCGCCAACGTTTTAACAATCTCGTTGTTGAGCTGGGCAGTTACATGACGTTTCGAGAGCATGGCCTCTATCCAGCTAACCAAACAGGGTTTTGAGCTGCGGCTCTCGAGTGCTTGGCAGATTAATGCAAAAGAGGTGTTATCGAACGCCCCTTCAATGTCTAGAAATGCACCCAGACAGGCCTTGCCACTACCCAGAGCACCCTCCACCTTCCTAACGAGGTGGTGTAAGGCCAGGTCCGTGGATTTGCCCGCCTGATAGGCGTATTAGTGCACATGCAGTGGTTTGTTGACCAGGATGCTTTCCTTAAGGTATCGATCAATCAGCCTCTCCATCGCCTTCAGCATAAAGCTAGTAAGGCTGATAGGTCGGTACGATTTGGGATCTGTAAAATCGCTTTTTCCGGGTTTCGGAATGAAGACGACTTTCACTTGACGCCATAACTTTGAGACGTAGCCCTGAGCAAGGGACGACCTGAATAGTCTGACTATGTGTGGGGTTAGTACTTCTAACCCGTTTTGCAAAAGGCATGGATATAATCCATCCATGCCCGGAGATTTGAAGGGGGGGAATGTCTTGATTGCCCATTTCACCTTCTCGTAGGTAATTATTCTTCTAGCAGTCTCGAACTCTAAGCGAATCGGAGCCCGAGAACAGCTAGGAGGATCGCGAAATGAGTTGGAGTCTGGGAAGTGAGTGCGCAGCATGACCTCCAGTGACTCCCGCTCATTGGTAGTAAAGCCGCCATCTGGAAGTGACAGCGACCCCAATTTAGTTCCAGGTTCCTTGAACAGTACTTTGCACAGTCGTGCTGAATTGGTAGGGAATTTGAAGAAAAATGGTAGTTTCCCAATCGTTTAGGTAGCATTGACGGTAAACACATTCGAATATCGCCACCGCAAGATGCTGTTTTTTTTTTTACTGGAATTATAAGGGATACAATAGCCTAGTTTTAATGGCCATTGCTAATGCGAAATACGAAATAATTTATTGTCATATGAGCACAAATAGTCGTGTTTCGGATGGTGGTGTAATTGAAAACACTAAATTTTATGAAAAACTTGTTAAAGAAGAATTACGATTACCTATTCCTTCCCCTGCAAAAAAATGTTCCACTTAGCTTCCTTGGGTTTTTATCGGAGATGAAGCAATTTCACTGCGTAAAAATTTACTGAAACCACACAACTATCGTCTGTCTAGGGCACACAGAATCATCGAGAATGTTTTTGGTATAATGGCTGCCCAAATTAGAATCATTCATACAGAAATTAATTTAAAATTAAACAGTATATATTTTACATAACTATTTGCGAAAAAAATGCTCTGATTCGTATACTCCCTCCGAGTCCTTAGACGAAGAAGATTGGACACAATCAGAAGTTCATACAGGGCTACGAGTTGACCCTGGTATTTTAAGCGGACTACAACGTGGACACAATCGAAATATTGCACAAGAAGCTAATGAAGTTAGAAAGTTATATGTGGGATATTTTAATGGCGAGGGTCAAGTAAACTGGCAAAATAATATGATTCATTAGATCACGTATAATAAAATCACACTAATAAAGCATTATAAAGTTGTTGCTTTCTATTTAAATTAAATAAATTTATACTTACATCTACTACTGGACTTTCATTTATAGTATCCATCCCATCCTGTCGCGGTGTCTCCTGGTCAGTCAAAAACATCAATAAATTAAAATACCAGAGATTTGGCTTATACAAGTCTTCTGCGCCCATACCCGACTGCGCACTTCTACTTTTTTTTAACTCTTTCAGGAAACAAGTACGCAATGAATTAATTCTTTTCATTACGCCCTCTTTATTGGCTGCGGGATCTACCTCTTTTAATTTTTGAATGAGTATCTCATATGTCGCATTTTTCTTGTGTTTGTCCGAGTATTCTTTGGATTTTACTTTCCAAAGACATGGATCTTCTCTATATAAATTAACGAAGTCTGTGAGGAAGTCTCTCGACATAAGCCGCAGGTCCGACATACTTAAACTCAAAAACTAAATAACTATATAAACTTCTTAATTTTAACCTATATTATTTATGTGCGCCCTGCACCAGGATGCTAGAGAGTGCACAAGAAGACGGAATTAATAAGTCGCAAGGACTGCCACACATTGCAACTACTGCTAAGACAAGTCCGTTCTCGAAAGAAAAATCTGGCAGGTTTGATTTCGTTTAAGCCAAACAATTGTCTGTACAAATTTAATAAGTCTAACGACTTATCAGCACTAAAGCCTCGTTTTCACGAAGATAGTACTCTCGTGAAAGTGCTCTTATGATAGTCTCGATAGTCCTATCATGAAATGATGAGGTGTCACGTACACAAAATATCACGATAGTAACCAGTAACAAGATTGCCGACACAGAGTTAATTGCTGAAATAATTAAAATAAAACGCAGAAAAAAGAAAAAATCTAAAAAGATATGGGTGAGAAAATGGATAGGCAGGAGAAGTATACTTGGTGCTTCTGCAACACTTTTAAAAGAACTTGCTGTAGAAGATCCTAAAAGCTTTTTTAATTTTTTTACGCATGAATGATAAAATGTTTAATACATTAGCAAAAAAGGTAAGGAATTTTGAACTGGTTAATAATTAATAATTATTGTAAATTCTAGTTTTAAAAAACGTTTTTTTTAGGTTAGCAGTAAGATACAAAAGAATAATACTGTTATGCTAATGCCTCTACTAGCAAAGCTAAAACTTCAAATAGCTTGTCGATATCTTGCTACTGGCGACTCACTGGGATCTTTGCAGTTTCTTTACCGAATGTCAAAGTGTACGATAAGCCAGTTTCTACCAGATGTCTTTGACACCATATACGAAGTATTGAAAGATTATGTTATGGTATGTAATACTAGGTATTAACGCACAATAATTTTGAATGTCTTTAATTATACAAAACATAAAAAAGTTAGGATATTTAATGAAAGCAACAGAATATTCTAAGAAAATTTAACTAAGTATCTATATTATTATTAACAGTCCAAATTATCATTATCATCTCCCGCCCAATTCGAAAAATAATTTATGAAGCGTGGCTCTGGTTTCTGAACGTTCTGCAAGCTATAATATATCTTTTCCTTTGAAGAAGTTGACGGTTCTGTATTGTGTTGATCTGTTTCGCTATTAAAGGTGACATCTGTTTCATTGTCAGATGCAGTATTATTTAAATTCTGTTCTTGGAAATGACGTAGTCGAGCAGTGGTTATTAATTTCTGGATATCACCCTGTAGTATGATTGCATCTTTTAATGGAAGAAGCTGTAGTTGAGGAGAAACATGTTTTCCAAATACATCAAATTCATTGGAAGGAACAGACAGTTTTTGGGATGACACTTTTTTCAAAACTTTTACAGCCTCATTTAAAGATTCATCATCATTCTTCATTCCTTTACGGTCGGACCTTTTGCGATTTATCTTTATTCTTTTTTCTGAACTGACAGAAGAGGTTTCTTCATTTTCCGTAGGCTCTTGCGTCAATTCATCTGATGTGAGCTCCACATTGGCTCGTTTAAAACTTGCCTGTGTCGTTCTCATCGAACTACTGGAAGGGGTTTCTTGAAGCTCCTTAGGTTCTTGCGTCGATTCTTCATATGATGTTGCAGACCCTGCATTTTTCTTATTTTCTTTTGAAAACATCTGCAATAAAAACAAAGATAAAATAATATTTTAATAATTTAGAATTGTTTCAATAAACGTGTTATTATTTTTTAGGTTCCTCAAAGTAAAAATGAATGGAATAAAGTGATAAATGGATTTGTAACTCGTTGGAATTTTCCTAATTATATTGGAGCAATCGACGGAAAGCATGTATTGGTTCAGTGCCCTCCGAATTCCGGTTCTCAATATTTTAACTACAAAGGAACATTTAGCATTGTACTGCTGGCAATGGTGGATCATGCCTATAATTTTACCTATATTGATATTGGTAGATATGGCAGCAGTTCAGATGGTGGAATATTTGCCAAGTCGTCTCTTCAAAAAGCTATTGAGGAAAATTTATTGAACCAACCCGACGGATCTGTTATCTTAGGAGATAAAGCATTTCCACTCAAGCCATATTTAATGAAACTCTATCCCAGACGAAATCGATTAACTGTTGCCCAGAAAGTATTTAATTATAGACACTGTAGAGCGAGACGTATAGTAGAAAATGCATTTGGAATCATTTCAGCCCGTTTTCGTGTATTCAGATCGCCAATTGCTTGCTCCTCACACAGTAGTAAAATTATTAAAAGCTGCATGTGTTTTGCACAACTGGATAAGAAAAGTGAGAAATGATACAACAGTTACGGCAGATATTGAGGATCATGAAACAGGACGAATAATTCCTGGCAATTGGCGCAGTGCCAAGTCAAATGGTATAGTTGATTTAAATGCAACATTGCAGCTTAACTATTTGCCTGAAGCTCGGCAAAAAATAGAAAACCTTGCTAACTATTTTATAGGGGCAGGGGTAGTTGATTGGCAGTATAGAATGATAGAATAGAGAAAATACTTTAAAATTCATCATCTTTTTTTGGTATCGCTATTTGTATAAAAATAATGGAAATAAAACTTACCAAATTAGATTCTGACTCGTTTTCTTCCAAATTATGTCTTAAAAAACTATTAGCTACGGAAAACCATACAAGTTTTGGTTTGTACACATTACAGGCCCCGTGCCAGTTCCCATAGAATCTTTATTTTAGCCACTTCTTGATTATATGTACATCTTATGGTCCTAATTTTCTGCCTTAGTTCTTTCAATGTAGAAAGTCCTGATAAGGGCAGCAGAATTTCTTCAGCATTATCCCTCTTCGCTCTGTTTTTTAAAATCGGGAGAGCTTTTTTTCCATAAACATCGTAACCTTTCATATTCTTCCAAAAAATTAAGTATATCAAATTGCCTATTGCTCATTTTTACTTACTTTGCAGTTTTACAATAATTATTATATTATGTGTACAAGTATATTGCAAAAATCACGTTCCACGTTAAAATTTTAACAAAACAACAACAAAATATCGTGAAAGTTATGCCGAACTATCTAGGCAAGGGAGAGAGTACGAAAGTACTATCGCGATGGCATGATAGCTACTATCGGCTTATTTACATGGCGACAGTTCCTGATAGTTCATGTGACAGACACTATCATGATAGCAACTGTCGCGAAAACTATCACTGTGAAAACGAGGCCTTAACGCCGCGATAAATCGTGCATTTTAAGTTTGCGCAAGCAAGTTGATGTGTATGACGGAGCGTCTATCCCGGCCATTAGATACTGTACTCATTCCGTAACGTTTGCACAGTGAGATCGTTAAGTGCGTTTATAATTGCGAATGTTTTGAGTATTAGATTATTTAGAACGTTTGGCCTATCTTTGAAATATAATGAGTTTGGAGAGTAGCCATTATTTATTAAAAAAAAAAAAATACTTGGAATAACTTTGTTGTAAGATAAAAGGCTGTCTGTTATAGTAGATAATAATATAATAATGACTATAATACTTATTCCAGGCTATAAAAAATGGACCCCAAAGAAGAACGCAGGTTGCTCAGTCTTTATGATGAAGTTGAACCTGAGCTAGAGGATGAAACTGAAACTGAGTGAGGGGATGAAAATTATGAACGGGAGATCGACAGTATCAGCAAGGAAGATTCCTATGCTGGATCAGATGATAGAGACCTAGAGACTATTCACCCACAAAAGATAGTTATTCCGCTGATTGATCTGACGATTCTAACCTCCAACTCCACCACCTGTCGTTAATCAAACTGTAGCAAAGGCGAAAGGTTCTAGTTCCGATAAAAGTAATGGATGGGAAGAAACATATGACGACATACCAGACTTTCAGTTTGATCATGCTGCTGCAGGTGTACAGTTACATTTTGACCATGAACCCGCACCGCTTGAAGTTTTCAAGTCGCTTTGGACTGACGAAATAATGGATCTCCTTGTAACTAGTACTAATGGATATGGTCAGAAACTGAAAGTCTCAAATTGGCCTAAAGCTAAACATTCCAGAACAACCAATTTTGTTGAAACTACCAAAGAAGAGCTTTATAAATGATGGGATTTGGGCTGCATCCAAATCCACAACACTTGAGGGCTTTCTTGTATCTCTATTTAGGGCTACGAAGGACCAGCTGGCTATGTGAAAAGGGCACCAAAACAGAAACGCGAAAAGTACTTTAAACAATTTAATTTAAAACCATTTAGTTTTGAGTGAGAGAATTTGTTGTTCTTATTTTGAAAAAATGCGAGCGGGTGGGACAGAACAGCGAGACCGAGACTCTTCTTACACAACCATTATCTAGGAGCGACTGACGCCAAAAAATCGAATGATGCAATTTTCCTTAAAAACCGTTACCTGCGCGGGGGTGTGAGGAAGCTCGTCGCGACCAATAAAACGAATAGGAATGATTCCGGGAATGTATATCTTGTGACGAATTTTTATTTAAGTCGACTTCTATTGTAAATGTTGTGTTTTATTTAATTTGGGTATGTATAAAGGTGTGGATGGTTTATGTGTGTATTTGAATTGTTTTTCTTTATGTTGCAACTGGTTTTGCAACATTCTCCCCCCTTTTGAAGCATCGTTGCTTCTAAACAAACAAAAATTTAAAAAAAATCATTTTAACCATCATTGGGCAAAGGTGAGGGTAAAGGATATAATTTGGTGATCGGGCGTACAAATTTTCCATCTTTAGTTTTAATTTTCACCACACGAACCCTTCCATCAGGACCTTTAAAAATTTCTAGAATTCTAGCTCTTGGCCAGTATAGGGGTGGAGTGTTATCTTCTTTTAATAAGACTAAGTCGTTCTCTTTTAAATTACCTTTTTCTTTTAACCATTTAGGTCTGTTTTGTAGCCTACATAGGTAGTCCTTTGACCACTTTTTCCAAAACAGTTGCTTAATTTGGATACACTTTTGCCAATGAGAAACTCTATTTTCGGGAACGTCACTAATGTCTTTTTCAGGGTAAGCTGTAATATTGGAACCGATTAAAAAATGAGAAGGGGTAAGATACTGAAAGTCTGAAGGGTCATTTGATAGGGGGCACAAGGGCCTAGAATTCAGTATAGCTTCAATTTGAGTTAAGATTGTGCTAAATTCTTCGTATGTTAACTGCATATTACCAACGAGTCTATATAAATGATATTTCGTGCTTTTAACAGCAGCTTCCCACAGGCCTCCCCAGTGTGGAGCTTTGGGTGGGATGAATTTCCAGTGAGTCTCGTTTTAAGACAAATAATTCTTAATCTCATTAGTGACCGAAGATTTATTGAAAAAGTCATAGAACTCTTTTAATTGATTTTTAGCACCTAGAAAGTTTGTGCCATTGTCTGTGTAAATTATTGAGGGATTACCACGCCGAGAAATAAATCGCTTGAGTGTCATCAAAAAAGCTTCTGTAGAGAGACTAGTAACCACTTCCAGGTGTATTGCTTTGGTCACCATGCAAACGAAAACACAGATGTAACCTTTTATTATTGGGGCTTTACGCAAACGTGAAGATTTGATCTGGAATGGGCCACCAAAATCAATTCCTGTTTTTTCAAAGGGCTTAGAAACTTGTAACAATCGATCTTTGGGTATATTTGCCATAAGTTGGCTGGCGGGACTAGAGGAAAAACGCGCACAAGTGACGCATTGCCTTATTATCTTTTTTGTCTCTTTGAGTCCATTCAAGGGCCAAAATTGGAGTCTAAAATTAGACAAGACATTCTGAGTACCACTGTGTCCTAAGCGAAGGTGTTCATGTTTTAACATTAATCCAACTGTGGGATTATGGGAGGGCAAAAGTAACGGGTGTTTTTGCTCAAAACTTATGTGGGCATTTTCTAATCTACCTCCAACTCTTAGAAAATTGTTTTCATCCAAAAAGGGTTTAAGTGAGTTGATGCTTTTATTTGAAGCACATTTATTCTGGTTGAGCTCTGCGATTTCTTTAGAAAAATACTGACCTTGCAAATTTTTAACGATTAAGTTTTGAGCTTTTTCTAATTCGCTTATTGATAAAGGGCCTTTAATTTTTTGTTCCGGATTTTTAGCGGATTTTTATATTATGTAGAAATCTAAGGACATAAGCTAACGTTCGTTTTAATCGGGTAATGCTCGAGAATTTTTGGAATATATCATTCCAATATTGGAAACTACTTTTAGTATCCGTGACTACACAACAGAGTTTTTTAGAGGAAACTTTTTCCTCAGGGAGATCTACAATTTTAGTTGGGTTATCCAAAGTATCCAAAATTACTCTTGGATCTTGTAAAAAATGTGGACCAGAGTACCATGCACCAGAATCCAGAATTTCTTGGGTAAAAATACCCCTTGATAAAATGTCAGCGGCGTTTTCACTTGATTTTATGTGTCTCCAATGAAAATCTGAAGTCAAATTCTGTATTTGGGCAACTCTATTTGAGACGAACACAGACCATGTACTCGGCTCTTTTTTACACCAAGCTAGGGCAATTTCTGAATCTGACCAAAGATTTACTGATTCAAAGGATATTTTCTCCTTAAAAATGTCAAAAATTCGGGAAGCAAGATTTGCTAAGAGCAACATAGCACACAATTCGAGCCTTGGAATTGTTTTCGTTTTTATAGGAGATACCTTGGACTTTGAGGATATCAGGGAACAAGAAACAGAGTCCTCATAAATTGTACGGATATATATGCAAGCACCATAAGCTAGCGAGGACGCGTCTGCGAAACCATGCAATTCAAATTTTTGAATTGGTTTATGTGAAAACAAACATCTGGGAATTTTTAAATTGCAAATTAATTTAAGATGTTCTAAAAATTCTTGCCATTCTTTGAGAATATGTTCATCAGATATTTTTGTGTCCCAATCGACCTTACATTTCCAAAGTTTTTGCATGAGAATTTTACCTTTAACTATAATTGGGTTAACCAAACCAAGAGGATCAAAACATTGGGCCAGAGTAGATAAAATAATTCTTTTTGTAGGGAAATCACATGGGATTATTTCAGGAACAGAGATTTTTAAACAGTCATCAGTAGGTTGCCATTTTAGGCCAAGTATTTTGCCTGGGGATTTATCGAGATTTAGATCATATTCTAGGGACGGGCTTTTTTTAAGATATTCTAACAAATTGTGTGAGTTTGAATTAAATTTATGGAGTGTGAAACCTGCACTATTTAGCAAAGAGTTTAATTGGGCATATAAATCAAATAAATCTTCGATTTTATCACATCCTCCAATAATATCGTCCATATAACATTGTTTTAGCAACGCATTAGCAGCTAGGGGATATTTATCTATATTTTTGAGCGCTACATCTTTCAAAACACGAGTTGCACTAAACGGTGCGAAATTTGTACCGTAGGTCACGGTTTGTAACTCTATACATTTTAAATCTTCATTCGGGTTTTCTCTCCAGAGTATGTTTTGAAGAAAGTTATGTGCCGGGTTAGTTTTAATCATTCTGTACATTTTCATAATGTCAGAAGTGAGAGTGTATTTAAAAACGCGAAATCTGCACAAAATATCAAAAAGTTCTGGTTGAACTTGATAACCCTTTAGTGTTACATTATTTAACGCGAATCCCGATGACGTTTTTGCTGATGCGTCAAAGACTACGCGTAATTTTGTTGTGATAGCGGAGTCCCGAATAACACAAAGATGTGGAATAAAATATTTTAAGTGTCCCGTTTTATTGTAAAGAGTCAAAGGAACGTATTTCGCATGACCAAGTTCAACATATTCGTCTATAAACTTTTTATATTCGTGAAACAAATCCGGGTTACTTTTAAAACGATTTTCTAGGGTTAAAAAGCGTTTTTGAGCTATTTTAAACGAATCGCCCAATTTTAAGTGCTCATCAGGGGATTTAAAGGGAAAATCAATTTGGTATGAACCATCATCTAATATTTTTGTTGTTTTTTCGAAGATATCCTCAGCAAGTTTATCTTCCGGGGATAAAATTGATTTTTGGGGAATTTCTTCGATACTCCAAAACTTTGTGAGAATATTTTCTAGATTATCTTCCCAGCTATTTCCCTCCGGGATCTGTGTAAAAAATGAATAATGTTATTGTTCACAATCAAACAAATTTAAAGATAAGTTACCTGAGATAATCCATCCGAGGTGAGCGTTTATCAAAACCAACGAGTTATTTTCAAGCTTACAAATTCCAGGAACCAATAAATTGTAAAATAAATCTGCTCCTATAAGCATATCTACTTCCGAGGGAATGTAAAAATTGGGATCAGCCAAATCGAGAGAAATAGAATCAGGGATATTTAAATTTTTTGGCTGAATTGGGTTTTGTGGTAACCTATTAGTAATATTATTTATTATGGCGCAAGAGAGTGAGAAATTTTTATTTTCTATTTTTGAGTGTATCAAGAGATCTACCATTTGGTTAGAGACAATTGAGTTTTGGGAAATACCTGTAGTATTTAACACTTTTGTATAGGGAGTATAGTTGAGTTTATCTAATAGCTTTTTGGTAATAAAGGAGATTTGACTCCCGTTATCTAGGAGTGCTCGGGCTGTGATAATTTTTCCTGTTTTTGAAAACATTTCAATCTGAGCAGTTGCTAAAAGAACTTGATTTCTTTGGGTGGCTATACCACTAAAATTATGTGGGTCCTCATTTGTACTGGGCGTGCAAGTATGTGAGCTTCTGGGTAAATATTCATCAGTGTGTTGATTGCTTGAGTTGTGAGTTTGAGTGGGCAAATGTGTGGGTCTGTTATTGTGATTGTCTTCAAAGTGAGGAGTATTTCGACTGAGTGAGTGTGAGGGCGCTTGTCTTGTGTGATCATTACAATTTGGTCGTGTGTGTCAATATTGAATGCGTGCATTATTTACTACATTTTGTGTGTTTCTAGGGATAGGGTTGTGTGTAGGGTTGTTTCTGTTTTCAGAGCGATAATTACCTTGTGATTGTGAGTGTGAGTTATTTTGTGGAACATTTAAATCCGTATGCATGAGTGTGTGGTGTCTTCTTTGACATATTCTACATTTTGATTTTGAAAGACAATTACTTGTAAAGTGTTTATCACCCAAACAATTAAAACACAACTTTTTTGATTTAACAAACTGCTCTTTTTCATTCAGATGCAAATTTAAAAATTTTTGACACGAGTAAATGCGGTGATTAGCCAAGCTACAATAAAGACAAATCAAGTTTTTATTTTTAGAGTTTTGAAAATCATCTGATTGCGCGTGAAAAGAAACTTTTTGTTCACTTTTTTTTACAAAATATTTACTTGTTGAATGGGGCTGAGAATCACTAATATTTTCTAACATCATGCATCTTTTTTCCAAAAAATCTAAAAAATGTTGTAAACTTGGCAACGTGTTATAATTTCTCTCTTGTTCAAAGCCTCGTTTTGTGTTAAAATCTAATTTTCTTTCAAAAATATAAATTAGCAAATATTCAAAGATTTGTTCTGTAGGGATATTTAATTTTTTTAGACATTCTAAATTTCTCTTGATTGTAACAACAAATTCTCTCAATATGGGGGATGTACATTTACTTATGGGCGATATGTCAATCAAACTACTTAAAAAACTATTTACTACACAAGTCAAATTTTCATATCTAGATTTTAAAATATCAATAGCGATTTCAAAATTATCATTAGTTAATTTCAAAGTTTCAATTAACTTTAAAGCTTCACCTTTAACCGTAGATCTTAAGTACCATAAGCGTTTAACATTAGTGAGATTTGTATTGTCAATAACAAGTGCAGTGAACATTTCAAAATATGACTGCCAATTTAAAATTTGACTATCAAATGGGGGTATATCAATTTCAGGTAAATTTAAATTTGAATTAAAATTGGTGGATAAATAATTTTCTTTGGGAACATTTTGAGTTTCAGATAAAAATGAAAACCTTTGACAAACATTTCTAACTATTTTTATACAAGTGTAGTGCTTATTTTCTAATTCTTCACGATTTTCTTCATCATTTTCGTCCAATTCCTCAATTTCATCTTGGGCTTTACAGTACTTATTAAAGTACAATTTAAGAGTCTCTTCGCGGGCCTGAAGATCGGTTACATCTTCTTGTACAAACGCGTTCTGGTTTTTTGTCAACCAGTTATAATACCGGGTAATTGTACTTTTCGCGGATTTACGGTCTTTTTTAAAGAGTTCTAAATCAGCCATCGTGATTTTTAAAGCAAACAAAACAACAGTCCGAAAAAAGTCTAATTTGACCGCACTAGTGTAAATTTAGCCAGCGAAATTAATGCGAGAGAGTCAACAGTTCATTCATAAATAATTGGAACAAACTCACCAAATTTGGTTTTCTTGGGCTGCAATGGATCCACAATCCATACAAAAATCTGGGCTTAACAGGGCAAAATCTCACCAATTCGTGCTTCAAAACTGCACTACAGGCTCAACAAGAGCAAAACTGCAATCTGCTCGTCAATCCTGCTTCATCTCAGGATCAATCCGGGGCTCACTTCGATACAATTTAGGGCTCGATCTGTTAAAATTAAGGGCTTATCCGGCTCGAAGGACCATAAAATGATGGGATTTGGGCTGCATCCAAATCCACAACACTTGAGGGCTTTCTTGTATCTCTATTTAGGGCTACGAAGGACCAGCTGGCTATGTGAAAAGGGCACCAAAACAGAAACGCGAAAAGTACTTTAAACAATTTAATTTAAAACCATTTAGTTTTGAGTGAGAGAATTTGTTGTTCTTATTTTGAAAAAATGCGAGCGGGTGGGACAGAACAGCGAGACCGAGACTCTTCTTACACAACCATTATCTAGGAGCGACTGACGCCAAAAAATCGAATGATGCAATTTTCCTTAAAAACCGTTACCTGCGCGGGGGTGTGAGGAAGCTCGTCGCGACCAATAAAACGAATAGGAATGATTCCGGGAATGTATATCTTGTGACGAATTTTTATTTAAGTCGACTTCTATTGTAAATGTTGTGTTTTATTTAATTTGGGTATGTATAAAGGTGAGGATGGTTTATGTGTGTATTTGAATTGTTTTTCTTTATGTTGCAACTGGTTTTGCAACAATAAATTTATTGGGATTTCTTTATTGCAAGGACAAATTCAATTCCCAATTCTGCGAAAATTTTTCTCTTATAATCCATTATACTATCATCCTGTGTTTTCCTTTGTCATGTCGGGAGGCCGATATGAGCAGTTGCTTAGATGTTTCAAGTGCACAAACGAAAAAGATAATACTGATAGGCTCAATAAAGTAGGTGAATCATTGAAGATTTTGCTTGGTAACTATCAGAATGCTTATGCTCCTGAGGATGCCTTATCTTTAGATAAGTCATTATTACTTCACAGGGGCAATACATCAAGGGGAAAAAAGCAAAATATGAAATCAAATTCTACGAGCTGTGCACGACAAAAGGGTATACTTGTAACATCGACATTTATAAAGGAAAACAAGCTGAAGAAGCCAATATGACAAAATTACAGTCTCTAGTGTTTCGGCTTCTTTCGCCTTTCCTTGACAAGGGACATTACGCTGTTATGGACAATTATTATAACAGCGTTCAATTGTCAAACAAATTACTTGAACGTAAAACTCACACAACATGGACCCTTAGGTCGAATCGCAGGGGCAATCCCAAAAATATTACCACTAAAAAGCTCAAGAAAGGTAAGCATAAATGGCAGCGAAAGGGGAAAGTGTATGTTTCAAAATGGAAAAATAAGCATGAGGTATTGATGATTACAACCAAAACTCAACCAGAAATGATCGAGACCACTAATTCTTATATAATCAAAAAATCTAAGCCAAAAGAAGTCTCAGAATATAACCTAAATATGGCAGGTATTGACGGAAGTGACCAGCTGACTTCTTATTATAGCTGTCTAAAAAAATCTATACGACGATACAAAAAAGTGATATTCCATCTGGTTGATATTACTGTTGTCAACAGTTTCCTTCTTTATCGGGAAATAACTAAATCAAAAACAAGCCTTCTGAAATTTCGAGAAGATATCATAAAAGGACTACTTGGAATTTCACCAAATATAAAAGATGGCCGAAAACTAGTCAAATGTGGGTCGATAAATAATCTCATAGGATGTTCAAAATAACTAAATGCTCTACAACTTTCCCCATTTAACCAATTTTCTATTTCTTATAGTTTCCAAGATACCCATACATGTACACCCAATTTGGACCACGGTGTATGTATATATATATATATATATATATATATATATATATATATATATATAAACAACATAATTATGTATATACAACAAGATTTCATTCTTTTCACCCGAATTTCATGCAAATATATTCATTGTCTCAAGAGATTAAATTTAATAATCAATTACTATCTAACGATTTAACAATACTTGCAGTTTTTGAGTTTAACAAATATTTCAAAAATCGTATTGAGATGGGTGATACTTTTGAGTAGTAATATACAAGTTTTCATTCTTTAAACAAATAATATGTTTAATACATTTAAAGAAAATTTTAGAGAATTTAAAAAGTGTGGAGAATGATGAGAATGGAATCTCAAAATAAGTACTGTTGGTTTGATGAATGTTGCCAATTCCTCAGGGAAAATCTCACTGGAAAGTGGGAGGAGAGCATAAAAGCAGTCGCCTGTGATTCTTGTACTAAAGGTTCAAAATACTTTTTCTCACTCAAAATTATACTAAATTTATTAATAAGAGTCTATAAGTGAGCAATTTTAGTATTTAACATTATTTAATAAATATTAAATGGAAATCACAGAGTGCTTTTTTTTTCTACCACAGAGTTTACGAGTTTAAAAAGTTTTAAAGTTGTACGAGTCTATAAAATGTCGAGGTATAATGTAATCAGGCTGACTTACCAATTAGGCTGGCATTAACCGTTTCCAGGTTAATCCATGTTGGGCATCCACTGTGTCAAATCAAAAGCTTCAAAAATAAACTTTAATATGTTGATATCCATATTTATTTGTAAAAAGTCTTAATTAAAATCCTTTAGGAAAATTAAATAATTACATTAAATAATAATTAATTTTAGGAGGTTTACCAAATCAATTTAAAAAAAAAAATTTAATATTATCTTGATGAGTCCTGGTAGACGTTGTAGGTCCCAGCTGAGGGGGTGGCCGCCGTTGGGCTGATGTATGCTTTACTTTTAAAATTTATGCGTTTATAATATTAGGCATAGGCCCGGGCAGAATCCGGAGCTTAGAAGGGAGAGCTTTTTTATGTTGTTGCCCGGAAATAAATATTGTATTTGTCAGGAGGAAGATGGAAAACGCACCCGGTCATATAATATATTAAAAAATGGATAAATCATTATATAACTTGACGGAGTTTCTCTTGCTCGCGCTCCTTTGGGTGTTTTAAAATCAGACCGGGAGAGCTTTCCCTGTACCATGTCACTCTCATTCAATTATACGAGATAAAGCTGATTTAAATGGGGGTGGGGGGAGACTAGGGGAGGTTTAACGCAAAAAAATCAACAATTCGCTGATTTAAATTCGACATATTATAATGCCCTTTAATTTCGCATGAAAATTATTTATATATAATAAATGGGAATTTTCCCGGGAAAATTGCATTTGCTGTATTAAAACGTAAATAAATATCGATGTTTCGCTTTAAAAATAATGCGCAATTTAAATTTTATAATTAAAATTTTGTGTTTGGGGTTGATGTGGAATCCAATAAGCCAGCGTTACTCAAAGTGTGCTCCGCGAAACCTCCGGTAGGGCTCCGCCAGCTGTCATAATAAAGAATTCATGTATTAAAAAGGACCCTATAAGAATAAAGTTGTCTAAGATAAAAATAAACAACCAAAATGCTTACTTATAGGTGCTACTGGTACATATACGAAAATTTAATATATGTATTATTAAGTAAATGCACGACCTATTACATCGAAATGTTACAGCGTTACTCGGTTCGTCGCGCTGTTTCTCGTGCTCGTGTGTCGACGCGTACTTCGTAAAAAATCGTCTGGCTCTCCGAAGTTTCTGAGGAATTCGAGATGATTCGATGGTTGCTGGTATAATATAAAGAAGGATTGTTTGAGCGGAGAATTGATTAATCAAGCAACGTACCGCAAAATTTACTCACACCGCACTCAGTATTTTATGTTCGCTTGTCTTGTTGTTGTTCGTAGTGGTTGTAAAATCTTGTATTTCGTGCGTCAACAGATACATATGTCATAAAATTGACCAAATCAAATTAGTGTTAAAGCAGAATGGAGCGCTGGCTTAAAGGTGTTGCAAAAAATGTGGTTCGCTTGGATGATGCATCAAATTCAAATCAAGATGATATGACGGCGTCGAGTTCTAGTTTTATGGTTTCAAGTTCAAGTAGTAAAACATTAATGACACACTGAAGGTGAAAAAACGAAAGTATGTCGAATCATACATTAACCCTGAACTACTACCGACACATTTTTATTACATATGTAATACTGTAATACTACATAATAATGAAATTGCCATAAAATCAATAAAAAAAAAACTTTTATTCAAAAACTTAAAATTACTTGGGTATATTACAGTACCTAAACCGAAAAAAAACTAAAATTATTTTTCAGAACACTTAGGGCACAATTTCTTGCAGCATTGATTGCAAATGGGCAACTTACATGTGTCACACTGGATAGCAGTTTTCCTATCCTTGTTGGTGGGGCATATGGCACACCTTTTTCTTTTACTTTTTTCAGGAGGTACTAGAGGCTGCTCAGAAACTGGATTCGCAACCCCCAAAAGTTCAGCAATGAGGATTCGTACATTTGAGTGCACCTTCTTGTTGGCCATTCTGAGTCGCAAATGTTCATCTATTAATTGCTTCCCAAGAGTTTTAATAAACGAGTATCGTTTTATTTCTTTACCTTTTGATGCAAATTGGTACAATACTCGAGAATTTACACCTGCAATGTTCAATATAGCAAAAAAAATTGCCATTGGCTCTTCTGGATACTGAATACAACGCACATTTCGCATCTAATGCGTCCACTCCAGATTTTGTTTCATTATAAAAATGAGTTATCTCCGGCTTTTTGGTTGTTTCGTTGACAGAACTGTCATGATGCATGCTAGAAAGTAATATAACGCTTTTACTTTTTTTTGGCACAAAGCTCACTATAGTGGTTGAATAAGTAAATCCAAACGTTGATGAATGAATTGCACGTTTTCGGTTCGGTTAGAATTCAGGTAGTACAGATTTTTTCGTAAGGTTTCCACGTACGTCAAACTGTTTTTCTTGAGGTCGTCGACGAGTTCCACTGAACTGTACCAGTTGTGCCCGGTGATGTTCCTGTTGGTGCCTTTCACACACTCCACAAGCCTAAGAACCACTCTTGTTGGATTTGATAATGTAGGCTGTTTTTGAAGGTGGTAGACAATGGTACAGTGAAAACATCTTGTCGAACTTGCATTGTCTTATTTATGTAATGTAACACGACGTTTCGGTTGGTAAGTATCTTATAAATTAATGTATCAATAAGGAAGCTTCCTCAACAAATTCACTTCAAATTCCTGGAAACTGGAACTTTTTGAAGTAATTAAGAATGAGGATGAGTGTTGATACACTCGAAGCATCAGTAATTAAGCTTCTACAAATAATTTAACTTAAAATTTTACAAAACGTTATAAGATTTATATACACAAACGTAAAAAAGTAAAAAAATATAAAGGCATTAATATTTTTAGTATTAGAAAAGAAGTTTTTCCTAACCACTTGACCTCATATTTTGGAAAACTGGAATTTTCACCCTAAATTCCTGAGTACTTTCTTCAATAAATTTTAAACATTATTATCGGTACACCCTGCATAAGAGAAAAAAAAATTACTTCAAGTAGCTTTTATACTACTTGTGTGCACCACCCTGTATAATTCTATAAAAAAATTAAATTAACTTAAAAAAAATAGGGATTTACACCCTGTATACAAACAAAATCCAATGACTATTGATTAAATGGTTTGAGACGTATAGTAACAATAAAAGCTGACACTGACCTTCCTATCAGTAAAACAAAATCCTATTTAAAAAAAATTATTTAAAACAACCCTTATTAATGAGTATATACAGGATGGTCCATTTAACTTGAGACATCGCAATATCTTGAAAACTAAACATGTATCCAGAAAATGTTTCATGTGAAGTTTGAATGGTTTCCAGGGGGCCACAAACTGACGTGATTGGTTTGACCTTGAGTAGACGTCTTCAAGGTCAAATGAAGGTCAACTTCACTTTTTTGCATAGAAAGCTCTATTTTTTTAATAGCATCTGATTTAGCGTTAAAAAATAAGTAACTTTCATTTGACACTTTTTTACATGCGACCTCTCCTTTTCAAGATATTAATTCTTGATTCTTTTACAAATTTTTTCCTTGACAATGACATTAGAAACAGGAATGGCTTTGGTTCAGTAATTCGTCAAAACTATTGTGACAAGGCATTGTTATTCAAGTTGTTATGATGCGAAAATTTTCTATAGTGAACAGATCTCACGTGTTTATCCCAGGTATTTCAGGCGATTGTAAAGAAATACTGATGAATAAAGTAAATGAGAGATTATTTTGGTTCACAGTATTCGTTCAGTTATCAAGTATTTGACTATTTTGCTGAGTGACTATGGAATGCCTAACAATAAATGAAAAAGTTGAAATGGTCCTTATCTATGGTGAATCTGAACGGAATATTAATAGAGCCATTAAACTGTATACCATGCGACTTCCATCGCGAGCATCATTTTATCGTGTAGTAAACCACTTTATAGAAGATGGAAGTGTGAGAACGATAAATCGATCACGAAAGAGAAGCATTACCAGTCAAAATAATGAAATTGCCGTCTTAGCAGCAGTTGTCCATAATCCTAGAGTCAGCTCACGATCAATTTCTTCTGCTTCTGGAATCTCCAAAACAAGTGTCCTGAGAACTTTGAAACGCCACAAGTTTTATCCGTATCACCTGTCGTTACATCAAGAGCTTCACGGGAATGATTTCCAAAATCGAGTGTTGTTTCGTGAATGGGCACAAAATCAGTTGCATGAAAATAACAATTTCTTTCTGCGCGTCTTATTCACCGATGAAGCTTCATTTACAAACTATGGTGTAGTTAATCGTCATAACATGCATTATTGGGCAGTTGAGAATCCCAGGTGGTTTCGAGCGATAGAACATCAGCGACCATGGTCTGTGAATGTGTGGTGTGGCATTATCAATGATAAAGTCAAAGACCTGCTGGAGATTCTACCAGTATTTTTGGAAGATGTGTGTTTTGAAGTGAGACTAAATATGTGGTACCAGCATGATGGTTGTCCTGCACATTATTCACGCGTTGCGCGCCAAGTGTTGGATCGTGACTTTAATGGACGTTAGCTAGGTCGCGGTGGAGCAATCCACTGGCCGCCACGGTCACCTAATTTGACGCCCTTAGATTTTTTTCTATGGGGTTATTTGAAGGAGATCGTATATCGCGAAAATATGAAGCTGCGAATCACGGAGGTTTGCGGGCAGATAACTCCACAGATGCTGCACTCTGTTCATCGATCGTTTAAAAAGCGAGTCGAAAAATGTATAGAAGTGGTAGGTCAACACTTTGAACATTTATTGAAATAATTTTCTGACTTTTTTTGTTTCAATTTCTTTTATTCGAACTTTGTACGTTTTATTTTCAAGTTTTCGGTTCTGTTAATAATAAAATTCTATCATAAGATACTTTCACTCCTTTTGATAGATCATCAGATACTACCTACAAGGGTAAATGTCATTGTCAAGGAAAAAATTCGTAAAAGAATCAAGAATTAATATCCTAAAAAGGAGAAGTCGCATGTAAAAAAGTGTCAAATGAAAGTTACTTATTTTTTAACGCTAAATCATACCCTATTAAAAAAAATAGGGGTTTTTGAGCAAAAAAGTGAAGTTGACCTTCATTTGACCCTGAAGACGTCCACTCAAGGTCAAACCAATGACGTCATTTTATGGCCCCCTAAAAACCATTCAAACTTCACATAAAACATTTTCTAGATACATGTTTAGTTTTCGAGATATTGCGATGTCTCAAGTTAAATGGACCATCCTGTTATATGAAATCCACTAATTTGCTAAAAAACTCATTCAATGTAAAACAACGTTGCCATTGTGTCGAAAATTTCCAAAGCTATTCCTACTTTGTGGTTTAAAATTTAAAGGTTTATACGACGCCACTGTATCGATCATATAACAGTATGGCGTGCACCGAGAAGGTGAATAGCGTGTTTGGTTTTTTCTTATTTTTTTTTCTCCCAATGTCCGAAAATATACGTGAAACATCATTTATTGTAGAGAAAGTTAGGTATAACGAATTAGGGTATCCGGTTCACCATGAAACCAATTTATTGATGGCGGCAAATATACGGAGTGGGTTGTTTGTTTAAAAATAAATAAGGTTTAATGCTCATGATGTTTGTTTGAATAATATCGGAATAACTTAACGTAAAATGTGCTTAATATATACTTGCTTAAAGTGATTTAAAAAGGTGTCGAATCATGTAATAACAGGTCAAATTTTTAATATTTGTCACCCGTCAAAACTATAAAATTTGACAGTGATGACAGGTGGAATTAACACAAAATATAATAAAATACTCTGCAATGGAATAAATAAGAAATAATATGGCAAGCAAATGTTGACACTTATCATAAGTCATAAAGATTAAATTTGGCAGTTATGTCTGGTAACATAAATTCTAATAGGGATATTTTGGGAGTTCGATGACCAATGAAAAGTTGAAAGAAAGTAATGAATGACTTTAACAGCGGACCTAGCTATATGATAAATTTTAAATTTGATATAATCTGTAAAGGAATATCTCTTGATGACTGTCACCTAAGGCAATTGTCAAACTTGGTACATATAACAAACAAATTTCTAGCATTTCCATTATAATTTATTTATCGCTTACCAAAAATTTCAAATATGACAAGTGACAGTAATTTTACAAAGAATGTTTTTGGAATCTAACTGAGATGCACCTAGAGTTCAATCAAATATTGTTTTAATATTAATATTGTTTTGATGACTGTCACCTCTCATATGTGTCATATTAACATTACAATAGTTCAAAAATAAATTAATTCCAGCATTTCTGTTAGCAATGATATTTGACAGAAATAATATATAATATAGTAATGACATTGACAATTACCGTTATAATGTGTTAAGTCTCAAGTTTGACTTTAAGCCTATACCAGGAGAATGACATTTTAAAGTATCTGTCAAATTTGGCAACTATGGCAGATGAGTGTAACCTTACGAGGAATATTTTTGAGATTTTTTAAATAACCTTTAAATTGTCTTTTTGATAACTGTCACCCGTCACATATGTCAAATAAACATCTCAAGAATAAAAATATTAAATATTTTTAGCATTTTTATTACTGAAGGACATTTTTGACAAATTTATTGCTTATCATTGACAATTGACGTACTAATATGCTAAGTCTCAAGATTGCCTTATGGCTTATACCACAAGAAAGATATTTAGATATATGTCAAAACTGTCAATATTGGCGCATGCAATTATTCTATAAATTTTCTTAGCAATGTCAATTGACAGGAATGACATTTGATATTTGTGACAGACATTGAACGTAATAACATGCTAAGAGTTAAGTTTAACGTATATTACAAAAATCAATTTAGAATCTAATATTCAAACCTGTTAAAGCGTTGACAGGTGAAATTAACACTAAAAAAAAATTAAATAAGAAATGAAATGCATTTTATTTTTCTAGAAGAATATTGAACGGATATTGTAGTCAAAATGGTACTGTCAAACATGGTACATAGAACAAACAAATTCCTAGAATTTTAATTAGAATTTGTTTGTCACTTGTCAAAAACGTGAGATTTGACAGCGATGACAAATATTCTGTCAAGGAATAAATAAGAAATAAATGGAATTCTATTATCCTAGAAAAAAATTAAAGTAATATTTTAGGAATGATATTGCAGGCAAATGTTGACACTTGCGTATATCGTAACAATCAAGTTTATTACAGGTCCCATCTATCCAAAAAGGAATATTCCAGGCGTTCGACAACAATGGACAATTAACAATAGACGTTGTTGAGACAACTGAATTAATTATATTCTAAAAGTCAATTTTAAATTAATCGTCTGTCATAACTGTTAAGCTTGGTAACTATAAAGCTGCGTCCACATCGAGTCGACATTGTTGATCGACGTTGTCGACTTAGTGTGTACGTTGCAATCGACGATATCGATCGACAAAATTAGTCGATCGACATGTCGATTTGTTTTCCATCGCTTGTCGGTAAACATGAAAGAACAGTCGATCGACTTTAGTGTGTGGATGTGTTTTCGACAAAGTGTTAAAGTAGGAGTAGGTACTCAGTGACGTCTTGCCTTGTTGACATCGTAGCCGTGTGTTTTTGTTAGAGAAATAAAATAAGAAGAAGCTAAAGTCATAGCCTTTATTGAGGCATACAAACTAAAAACAAATCTATTAAAACCAAAAACTATAAGAACAGCAACTTGAGGTACGATGCCCTTATGGAAATTGGTGAAGAATTTAACATCGAGAAGTAAGCGGTAGAACAAAAAATTAAGAATCTTCAAAGTCAATTTGCAAGAGAAGTAAAAAAAATAAAGGACAGCAAGAAATCTGGCTCTGGTACGGAGGATGAGTATAAAAGTAAATGGTTTGCTTTTGAAAGTACGAAATTTTTACTAGACAAAAATAAGCCCAGGAAGATGTTGGATTCACAGGTACGTAAACTTTGAGAGCTTTTATTTTTAAACGACAGGTTGTTCAGAACACTGTTACGCCTTTAACATATTTCGTATTGCCAAGGAACTTTTCCTTCGGGTATCATAAAATAGTCTCTTAATATGTTTCTCACTTGTTGGGCCTACACTGCACTTCTTCTGGGTATTCTGGGTAAATCTGCTAAGCCAGGCTCATTACCATTATCATCTCTCCAAGCTCCTGGAATAACGTCAGTTGAATCAGAGCAGTCAGAATCGAATGTTCCAGGGGGATTATAAATGTTCTTAGATGCACTTTTCCTAAGAAAGTTGTGCAAGTAACATCCTGCTAACGTTACCTTGCAGGCGGTTTGAGGTTCCAATAGTAATGGTTTGCGAAATATTCTAAATACATTAGATATTAAGCCAAACACATTTTCTGATATTCTTCGAGCTCTGCTGAGGCGATAATTAAATACTCTTTCACTAGATCCTTTAGTGTGACTTCCTGCATATGGTTTCATTATGTTTATTGACAAAGGAAATGCGTCGTCTGCAACAAAAACATAAGGGCTTTTTAGATCACTATTTGGGAGTTGATTTTCTCCAGGTAAATGCATTGTATTGTCCTTTAGAAGCTTATTAAACGTAGTACTACTAAACACGCCTCCATCGGAAATGCGCTCTTGGCATCCAACATTAGCATAAATAAAATTATAGTTTGCGTCGACTACGGCAAACAAAACAATACTAAAAAATCCTTTGTAATTGAAGAATTCACTGCTGCTGTTTATTGGAGCTTGCAACGATATGTGTTTTTCATCCATAGCTCCGGCGCAGTTTGGAAAGTTCCAACGATTGTAATAGTCCTCGGCAACGGCTTTCCATTCTGCTTCGTTTTTAGGCATCTGAAATTAAAAAAAATATATATTTTATTTTTATATATAGTACCAACAGAAGTGAAGTAAAAAATCTTTCTATTACAGGTTCCATCAGGGGTGGGTGCAGTGGAAGATGCCAACGATGTAGATAATACTGCTGATGAGCATGAGAATACTCAAGATGCCATTTTAAATACTGGAGAAGGCAACTCTGAAGACTCTACGAGGAGTAATGTAAATGCCGATAATGTTGAAAAAGCAAAGGAAACTTTAACTACAAAAAAAAAACAGTTTAAGTAGCCAGCCCTTGGCAACGTACCTTCAAGAAAAAGGAAATGTGATAATCCAATGGTCAATGAAGCCTACGAGATAATGACGCAAACATTAGCGACAAAACAATCAAAGGGTGTGTTAACCATATTTGGCGAAGAAGTGGCTGTGACATTGCGAAATTTGCCCACTACTTATGCTCAAGCTACAGTGCAACACAAGATAAGCACACTTCTGTTTGAAGCAAAGTGGGGAAATTACAATTATCCCGTAGCACAACAACCACAGCAGCAGTATTTTTCTCAGGCTCGGCAACAACACTATTATCCTCAATCTCAGCATTCTCAGCAACAGCAATATTTTCCCAGTACAGCAAATTTAGGTGGCTTCCTGACGACCTCACCGATGCATTCCCCGGAATTATATTCCTCATGCTCATCTTTTAGTAATATCCCTACTTCGGCACAATCAACTACCGCCCTTACAACTGATGAAGATGAAGCTGCAGATCGTTTCATCACCCAACTGCAATCTCCAGGAAGTCATACCTCATAAGCTCGGTCATAAGTGTAGATATGCGCACAACTATTTTCATTTAGGGTTTAAATATTTAGTTTTGTTTTAGTTATAGTTTATTTTTACTACTGTTGTGCTTATTTATTCTTTATTATGGTTATGAAAATTTGATTTAAGAAGTAGCTATAACTATATTTTCATATTTATATAAATCTCGTTAAATCTTCATAAATAAAGTGCTTACCTTAATATAGTCTTGTAATACATCAATAAGGGAATCGCACACCTCCACAACAATTTTGGAAATTGCCTGTTTTACATTAGTGAGTGGTACGAATCTCCAGTTGATAAAATTCGTAACGTTACAGCAAGACGCTCCTTTATGGGAATGGCAGGTCTGGTGTCTTCTTTACAAATTTTTGGCCCGAATTTTAGTAATAAATATTCAAATTCACCTTCTGACATTCGACAAAAATTTCTTAAACCACCATTGCACCTGTATTCAAGGCTCAATATGTTTATGTCATCGTTTTTTTTAAATCGTCTATCAAATTACTACCATTGTATCGAGTTCTACTTTGAAGACTTGGTCGAACCCAAAATCTTTTTTTGCGCGCAAATTTTCTTTTTTTAATCGCGATAATAATATACCTCCGCGACACAAGCAAGAATTACGTCTTCTTCGTCGGACATGTTGATTTGACTGATCGACAAACATTTGTGTCGACTCTGGTGTGGACAGATGCAGTTTTTGTCGCTTGTTGATCAACAATGTCGATAGACATAGTCGATCGACAGTGTCGACTCGGTGTGGACGCAGCTTAACAAATACATTCCTAGACTTTCCATTAGAATTTGTCTTCACTTGTCAAACATTGAAAGCAAATTTGACAGCGATAACAGGTGACATTAACCCTAAAAATATGAAATATCTTGCAATCGAATAACTAAGAAGCTCTATTATGTTGTGAAATTCTATTATTCTTGATAAAATTTTAATATCCAATATAAATCTCTATCTAGAAATTAATTTCTTTCTTAATTTTCTAAAAATTTTAATTTAATTCTAAAATTGTCAGCAAATTTTGACGCCTTTTGACCTGAACACATGCTAAAATTCAATTATGATCTAATCTGCAATCAAACATCTTATGATGACGATCACCTGTAATAGCTGTCAAACTTAGTATGTATAACAAACAATTTTCCAGAATTTTCATTAGAATTCTCTTTGTCACTTGTCAAAAACGTCAAATATGATAGATGACATTAAAAATGTAATATTCTGTTATGGGATAAACGAGAAATTAATAGAGTTCTATTATGTGAGAAGAAAAAAGGAAATTTAGAGTCAAATTTGGGAGTTATGACAAATAAAATTATTTTTAAAAGGAATATTCAGGGAGTTTAATGAGAATTAATAATTAACAATCAACATTATTGAAATTTTGACAGCTGCCTTAATTATTTGCCTAAAGTCAATTTTGAATTAATCATCTGTCATAACTGTCAAACTTGGTGAGATAACAAAACAATGTCTAGAACTTCCATTAGAATTTCTTTGCCATTTGTCGAAGATATCAAATTTTACAGCAATGGCAGGTAACTTTAAGACTGAAAAGAATACAATATTTCGCAATGAAATAAATAAGAAATTAATGGCGTTATATTATCCTAAAAGAAAATTAAGATTATTTTTAAAATAACGTTGCAAGCAATGCTTGTCATATGTCATAATTGTCAAATTTGGAAGTTACAACAGGTGATATTAATTGTAATATGATTATTCTGGTTGTTCGATAACAATTGACATTGTTGACAGAAAGCAATGATTCACCTAAATACATACTGAAATTCAATTTGATTTAATTCACAATTAAAGATCTTTTGATGACTGTCACCTATTATGGCTATCAAACTTGACAAGCGACAAACGCTATTCATTAACGCTAGAAAAATTAAATGTTTTGCTATGGAATAAATAAGAAATTAATAGAACTCTATTATCCTAGAAGAAAATTGAAGAAATATTTTAGGAATGGTATTACAAACAAATGTTGTCACTTGTCAAAAATGTCAAATTGGACAGCAATAACAAGTGGTATTAACGCTAAAATGAATAATCCTGAAATCAGAATATTGCGCATGTGATTATACATATGAGTACATATGAGTTCCAGTATTTAAATATTCAGTCAGAATAATCGCATTCAAGACAAATTGTATGTTATTCATTTAAGGATTCTACCAGTTTTTTTGATGATAGTACGTCATAACTGTCAAAGTTGAAAGTTGATAGTTATGACAGATGCCTAGAAGAAAATAAAGACTATTTTTAAAATAATGTTGTAAGCAATGCTTGTCATATGTCATAACTGTCAAATTTGGAAGTTGATGATGATGACGACAGGTGATATTAATTGAATTATGATGTTCTGGTTGTTCGGTAACAATTGACATTGTTGACAGAGAGCAATGATTCACCTAAACACATGCTGAAATTCTTGAAAGTTTTGATTTAATTTACAATTGAAGATCTGTTGAACACTGTCACCTATTATGACTATCAAACTTGACAAGCGACAAACGGCATTCAATAACGCAAAAAAATTAAATATTTTGTCATGGATTAAATCATGTTAACGCTATATATATATATGTGCAACAGAAGAATCCATTTGAGTTTAGGAACCCATGTCCAGAAATGCGTCACTACGGCTCTAAGATGCGTTAAAATTTATAAAAAACATTAATTACCTAAATAGGATCTGCTGCATTTATTTTTACCTTTTGTACATGATACCATAACAACAATTGTTTAAAATCAACGCTTATCAATGTCAATTCTCAATGTCATGTTTAAAAATTTTATAGCTTACAATTTTTAAACATTTATTGCTAATGGAAAACTTTACCAATCAAGACTGCAATGCACGAGCACCATCGCGGTTGTATCATGAACGTTATCCCGAACGACAGCATCCTGGATACAAAAAGTTTATTGCGGTTCATCAGCGGCTCGCTGAGACAGGCATGTTTAAGACCAAGATACATGATACTAGTGTTGCTCGAACCGTAAGAACGGTCGAATTTGAAGAAGAGGTGCTTCAGCGAGTTGCCGATGAACCATCAAATAGCACACGTAACGTCGCTAAGAATATGAATGCGAGTAACGCTTCTGTCTGGCGGGTACTACACGAGCAACAACTCCATCCCACTTCCAGAAAGTTGAAGGTATAACTGCAGCCGATTATCATCCTAGAGTTCAATTTTGTCGATGGCTTCTGGATCACATCATTGCGCAACCAAATTTTTAACGTTATGTTTTGTGGACCGATGAAGCCTCTTTCACAAGAGACGGTATTTTTAATAGTAGGAATAGCTATGTTTGGGACGAAGAAAATCCTTATGCAATTTTTTCAATAAAACATCAGAATCGTTGGTGTGTTAACGTATGGGCAGGCATTGTTGATGATTATTTAATTGGGCCATACCTTTTACCGGAACGGTTAACAGGACCTATTTATCTGCGTTTCTTGGAGGAAGTTCTCCCAGAACTCCTTAAAAATGTTCCACTAAACGTTAGACAGCAAATGTGGTTTCAGCATGATGGAGCGCCGGCTCACTTTGCTGTACAAGTACGCGAGTATTTGGCTCAGCGGTTTGGGCACCGTTGGATTGCCAGAGGTGGAGCAGTTTCTCGGCTTCCTGTTATTTTTAAACATCAAAATATTAATAATGATTTTAAGTACGTCCCTGTCTTTTAATAATTTCTGTATTGTCAGTTGGCAATACTTCTTGTCAGCTGTTTAGTATTTAGTAACTTTTCTGTCATTTTCGTAATAAAGCAGTTTTAGTTGAGATTGAACTGTAATGCAAGCTTGTTTCATTTTTTACCACCTTTTTGAACAGGTTATGGGCCCAGACAGCAGCAGTTAGCGCGGGGTTTTGTTCTTTGTGCAAGTCTTGTGTTCATTATCTCGAGTCATGGCAGTGAATTTTGTGTCGAATGTGCCGAAATTAAAAGGCCGGGAGAACTATAGTAGTTGGGCGTTCGCGGTTCGGAATATGCTAGTTTTAGACGACTTGTCAAATTGCTTAGACGGTACCGAGTCGGACAGCAATAAAGATGCACAGGCGTTAGCGAAATTAGTTTTGACTATCGATCCGAGTTTGTACGTGCATATCAAAGACGCCAAGAAAACTAATGAATTGTGGACTTAGTTGCAGAAGTTGTTTGATGACACGGGATTCTGCAGAAAAATTGGGTTGCTGCGATCGTTAATTTCGATCAGATTAGAGGGCTGTGATTTAATGGAAACATATGTTACCCAGCTAATTGAAACCGCCCAGAAACTAAAAGGTACAGGCTTTAATATAGACAAAAATTGGATTGGTTCATTGCTTTTGGCCGGACTACCTGAAAAATGTGCGCCCATCATAATGGCCATCGAACGTTCCGGAATCCAGTTGACAGTTGACAGCATCAAGACCAAGCTGTTAGACATGGAGCCCTCGGACAAAAAAACTGGAGGCAGCGCTTTCTTTGGTGCCAATAGAAGCAGTAAATATAGCAAGCGTAGCAACCGAAATTATGGTGTTGGCAACGCTGGCAGCCTCAGTAGTTCGAATGCACCACAGATGACTTCTGTCAATCAGACCTCTGGTGTCAAAAATGTGAAGTGTTACAAATGTCAACAAACAGGACAT
Organism: Anthonomus grandis grandis; assembly: GCF_022605725.1. Taxonomy (NCBI): domain Eukaryota; kingdom Metazoa; phylum Arthropoda; class Insecta; order Coleoptera; family Curculionidae; genus Anthonomus; species Anthonomus grandis. The sequence goes on along the minus strand of NC_065563.1, from coordinate 7,450,581 downwards.
TTTAAAAACAAATGTCCAAATATTGGCCCAAAAGTGGCTTTTAACACTGTATTTTTAAGCTCCCAGTTTAGTAAAAGGGAATGGTATGTCGATTCTGGGGCTAGCTGTCATTTAACTGTGCATAGGGAATGGCTTTCTGAAATTTGTGATAATGTGGAACAAAAGGAGATTGTAACAGCTAACAATCACAAACTCCTTGTGACTTGTTGTGGTGATGTAAATATAAAAACAACAGTAGAAAATTGTTCTTATGATGTTGTCATAAAGAGAGCTATGTGTGTACCAAATTTGGCAACAAATCTTTTGTCAGTTGGCACTTTAACCAATAGTGGAAACAAAGTCACATTTAATACAAAAGGCTGTAAAATTTTTAGCAGTGATGGGACTTTAGTGGCAGTAGCAGATTTGGTAAATAATGTCTATAAACTGAGGATTGATGAGGAACCTCAATGTTTTTGGTCTTCTACTGTGATACCAGCAGTGGGCAGTGAAGTATGGCACAGAAGGTTTGGAAACACCAATTACCAAGATTTATACAAAATGCGAGATGGTGCTGTTGAGGGTATGGTGTTTAAATCAAATTTGGGCAGTTCAAAAGATTGTCAGGCATGCTACGAAGGTAAGCAAAAAAGGCTTTCATTTAAACCTAGTAGTACAAAAACAAATTCTGTTCTTGAACTTGTGCACATTGATGTATGTGGTCCAATGGACGTAAGATCTATTGGAGGTTCCAAATATTTTGTCTTATTTGAAGATGACTATAGCAGATATGTGTTTGTTTATTTTTTGAAGCAAAAGTCAGATGTTTTTGAATGTTTTAAAAATTTTAAAGCATTGGTAGAGAACCAGACAGGGAAAAAGCTCAAAAAATTGAGGTCAGACAATGGGGGTGAGTTTTGCAGCAGGGAGATGGAAAATTTTTTGGCCAAAAATGGAGTGATTCATCAGACTACAAATTCTTATTGCCCAGAACAAAACGGTATTGTGGAACGCATGAAAAGATCCATTGTGGAAAAAGCGAAAGGTATGCTGTTTGATGCCAAACTTGACCAAAATCTTTAGGGAGAAGCTGTGAATACAGCTGTATATTTAAAAAATAGATGTATTGCTTCATCTTTAGGTAACATAACACCATATGAAGCTTGGTATAAAAAAAAACCTACTGTTGGACACCTAAGGGTTTTTGGAAGCATGGCTATGGTCCATGTACCAAAAGAAAAAAGGACAAAATGGAGCAAAAAATCTCAGAAGCTGATATTGGTTGGTTATAGTGAAACAACAAAAGGTTACCGCGTTTATAACCCCGAGACCAATACTGTAAGCACCAGCAGGGATGTTGTTATTATAGAAAACAAAGAAGAGCGTGGTATAATAAGTGTCGAGACATCAGATCCAGTGGGGGACCATGGTAAAGATCCAGAGCCTATTACAGATATGCCTGAAGTGTGTGATGATTCTAGTAGCAGTACTAAGCAGGGAACTGGTGAAATTGAAGAGGAGACATCCAGTGAGTCACTCTCTGACAGTGACTATGTACCGGAGGAAAATCTAGATGGTTCCTTGGAACAGATGCTGGCTGATGATGTTAGACGATCACAAAGGGTCCCAAAGCCGAAGGTATTTGATGATTATGTTTCCTACATGTGTGCTGGTGGTATCGAGCTTGGAAGCAATCCAGTGACAGTGGAGCAGGCTCTTTCTGGCACAGAGAAAGAGCAGTGGCGTCAAGCAATGAGGGAGGAGTACCAATCCTTCATAGACTGCGAGGCATGGGATGTGGTTGATTGTCCAGATGGAGCCAATATTATTGGAAACAAATGGGTCTTTAGGAAGAAAAGGAACAAGGATGACACTGTACGCTACCGTGCTAGGTTAGTGGCTAAGGGGTTTACCCAACAACATGGTGTGGACTATGATAAAACTTTTTCTCCTGTGGTAAGGCATAGCACCCTTAGATTATTAATTGCTCTTTCTGTACAGTTAGATTTAGTAATAAGTCATTATGATGTTATGACAGCTTTCTTGAATGGTGATTTAACAGAATGTTTGTATATGAGTCAGCCAGAGGGTTTTGTAAAGGGGCCTAATAATAAAATTTGTAAACTTAAAAAGGCAATATATGGGCTGAAACAAGCTTCACGGATCTGGTACATTAAAGTCGACAAAATTCTAGGTGATATAGGTTATCATAGGTCGGAACTTGAGCATTGTATGTATATTAAAACTAACGAAGCAGGTTTAACAATAGTGGCCTTATATGTGGATGATTTTTTCGTTTTTTCTAACAATTCTCAAGAAACTAGTTTTTTAAAAGAAAAACTTAGTAATAATTTCAAGTTAAAAGATCTGGGAGAAGCTAAAGAATGTTTGGGTATGAAGATTACACGAAATTGGGAAAAGGGTTTAATCAGGTTAGATCAGACAGATTATGTAAAGGAAATTTTGAAAAGATTCAACTTGTCAGATTGTAAACCGATAGCAACACCTTTAGAGATGAATGTAGAATTTCCATTAGATGTAAATATTTGTGACAAGAATATACCTTATCAAAAGGCTATAGGCAGCTTAATGTATTTGGCCGTTCTAACGAGACCAGATATTTCATATGCAGTAAGTTTTATGAGTCAATTTAATAATAAGTATACTGAGTCTCATTGGAAGTGTGTCAAGAGAATACTAAAATATTTACAGGGTACTAAGGGATATGGGTTAACATTTAAAAAATCGACTTTAGATTTACAAGAATTTGTCGATGCAGATTGGGGCAGTGATAAGATAGATCGTAAGTCTTATACGGGATATGTATTTAGGCTTTCTGAAGGTGCCATATCCTGGGAAAGTAAAAAACAAAAAACTGTTGCCCTTTCAAGTACAGAAGCCGAGTATATGGGACTTTCAGAAGCATCTAAAGAAGCCATTTATTTAAGGATTATTTTGTATGAAATTTTTGGCAAAACTTTCTGTATCACTTTATTTAACGATAATATAAGTGCTCAAAAATTAGCTGTAAATCCTCTATATTATAAACGTTCAAAACATATAGATATCAGGCACCATTTTGTTAGAGAGGCAGTCAGTGATGATAAGGTTAAATTGATATATTTGCAAACCAATGAAATGAGTGCTGATATACTAACAAAAGGTTTGGGTCGTGATAAACATTATAAATTTATGCAGGACTTAGGTTTAGAAACGTAGTTTACATGTTTTGATGTAGTGGGGGTGTTATTTTTAAACATCAAAATATTAATAATGATTTTAAGTACGTCCCTCTCTTTTAATAATTTCTGTATTGTCAGTTGGCAATTCTTCTTGTCAGCTGTTTAGTATTTAGTCACTTTTCTGTCATTTTCGTAATAAAGCAGTTTTAGTTGAGATTGAACTGTAATGCAAGCTTGTTTCATTTTTTACCACCTTTTTGAACACTTCCTAGGTCACCCGATTTAACGTCGCTCGATTTTTTCTTGTGGGGACATGTAAAGTCTTTAGTCTACGAAACTCCAGTAGAATCAGAGCTAGATTTAATTGGACGAATAACAGCAGCATTTGAAATCATTCAAAACGATTATCAAATTTTTAGTGTAGTCCGCCGAAATCATATGCGGCGTTTAAATCGGTGTATTCAGGTTGGAGGAAGACATTTTGAACAATTGTTGTGATGGTATACAAAAGGTGAAAATAAATTTAGTGGTTATGACTAGTGACGTTAGTTCTAGAAAGAATATTCTGGGAGCTCCATGATAATTACCATTATAGATGAAAAGCAAAAACTCATCTGAATACATGCTGGAACCTAAATTTGATTTAATGGAAAATGGAATCTTCTGATTATTATCGCCTATCATAACTGTCAAACTTGGTATATATAACAAACAAATCTATAGAATTTTCATTAGAATTTCTTTATCACTTGTCAATTGTCAAATGTCAAATTTGACAGCAATAACAAGTGGCATTGACGCTAAAATGAATATTCCTGAAATCAGATTATGGCTCATAGTAATTTATTCCAATATTTAAATATTCTGTCCGCTTAATCACATTCAAGAAAAATTAAAAGTTATTTATTTAAAGATTTTAAGAATATTTTGATAAATTCCGTACGTCACAACTGTTTTGATAACAAATTTGATAGTTATAATAGATGCCACTAGTGTGGTGGGATTGCGTGACAGATCGCCGATTTTATTCATATTTAAATAAGATGATATTTTCATATTTTAATAATAAGAGTTATTAAAGACATATAACTGCAAGAAGTGGGAGTATATATTTTCTTAGTCATGGAGAAGTAAAACCTAACAGAGAGTGGATGTTCTTAGGTTAACTATAGTCTAACAGTAAGGGCGTTTACACACACACCGGCAAAACCGGGGCCGGTAACGATGCCGGCACCAAAGGCAATGTAATAAAATTAATATTTTCACACGTAGCCCGGTCCGGTTTATTTGACGGTCCGGTCATCGATTCCGGTTAATGCAACCGGAGAGGAATTCGACAATCGGACCCAATGCACCGGTTCCGATTTGCCGACTTCACTGTTTTCTAATCTATACTTGTCCATACAGGCTCAGGCGTGACGATGCCGGGGATTATTTTTATGCATCTAAGTTTTTAGTTTAGTGTCTTATTAACCTCGTAGGAATTAAATAAGATCGTTTGATTTTTAATAACTTTTAATCATTTTGTACTGACAATAAGTAAATTGTTGTTAGTGAGTAAGTATGATGTTGTTACGTTAATTGAAGCAATAGAAAATAAGCCTTGTTTGTGGGACAAAACTGCGGATTGCTTCAAAGATAAAAATGAAAAAGAAAAAGCTTGGAAGGAAGTATATGCGTTCTTTGAAGAAGATTTCCTACAAAAGGACAAAAAGGAATAACAGAAAATAGGTAACTTAATATACATATATTAAGCAATATTACTACACAATTTAGATAGTTACTATATTTTGTTCATTTGCCACGGCAACATCCCTTTAGCAGTTACAAAATAATCTGCGAGGCGATCCCTTAAATAATTTGCATTTCTTGTTGGCCTAGGACAAGGAGCATTTTGCCCATTTTGTAGCTTTTGCTGGCTTACATACATTTCTAATTTGTCTGCATCCCTTATTCACACCAGATTATGTAAAATTATACATGCTTTAACAATATCTTTAGATAATTGTTTTGATACATTTAATGCTCTGTGTAGAATTCTCCATTTATTAGAAAGTATACCGAAAGCACATTAAACGTACCTTCTTGCCCGAGTTAATCGGTAATTAAATATCCTTCTTTTCTCATTAAGGTTATGTCCAGCCTAAGGTCGCATCAGGTTTTCTGATAGCCCAAATGCTTCGTCTCCCACAAGCACATAAAGAAAATTTTCTTTTCCAGTTGCTTCTAATGGACAGGGTGGTGGGATATGTAATTGATTTGTCATCATTAATTTAAAAAATACTGTTTGCTGAAGTACAGATGAGTAGCAATCTTTGCCATAGGCCCCTATATCAACATATATGAATTTATAATCAGAATCGACCACTGCCTTAAGAATAATGGAAAAATAACTCTTGTAGTTAAGATTTATTGAGCCACTATGAGGAAATCTGTTAACTCGTATATGTTTTCCGTCGATAGCGCCTAAGCAATTGGGAAACTGTGCGGATTTTTTAAAGTTATCTGCTATACTTTGCCATGTTTCCTCTCTAGGTTGCGGAAGATATTCGTCTTTCAATAAGTTCCATAAAGAGTTACATACCAAACGAACAATTTTACTTATTGTGCATATTCCAATTCTAGAGTAGTAGTGTAAATCAGTAAATATTGCTCCAGACGCAAGATACCTAAAATTTAAAAATACTATTATTAATTGGTATAATTATTCAGTGCATAGAATATGTGAGGAAAAAATATAATTTTTAAAGATATAAAATACCTTTTTTTTTCAGTGTATGATTTTTTAATTTTACCTATACTGTAGTAACAATTAACTATATTTTAATACCCTTTCGAATTTTTTAGGTGAAATAACTCGTGCGAAATGGCAAAATATCCGTGACAGTTTTGTAAAGTCATTAAAGAAAAAATCTGGACAAGCCACTGCAAAAAAATATTTGTACCATGACAACCTAACATTTGAAAACATCTTGTCGAACTTGCATTGTCTTATTTATTTAATTAATTAAATTAAATAAATAAGACATATAATAGATTAAATAAATAAGACAATGCAAGTTCGACAAGATGTTTTCACTGTACCATTGTCTACCACCTTCAAAAACAACCTAACATTTTTACTAAAAGTGGTACAATCAGACGACACGCAGTCAAGTATTGAGGACACCCAGGATAACGAGCATTCCCTGTTGAATGAAACCCAAGACGAAGCCGAGAGGGAGCTTGAAGTACAAGTGCAAGTCCAAAAAAATATTGATCCTAAGCCTGCAGGAAACTGGAACACATCAAAAAAGCCCCGCTTGCAAGAAGACGTAGATAAGAGAATTTTAAATGTCCTAGAAAACCCACCTGATGAGGATGAGGTATTTTTTATGTCAATTACCCCATCACGTACGAAAAATGTCAGAAGATAATAAGGTGGAATTCCGCATGAACGTACTTCAATTAATAAAAAATATCAACATGCGTAACAAAGTACAATCGCCAGCATTTGCTACCCACACATCTACATCAACCTCTCGATCATCAACGTCATTTTCACACCATACATTTCCACTTTCCAATAACTCCAGTAATAGTCATTATGCTCAAGATTTTCAACAGAGTCAACAGCAGTTTTTACCTTTACATACAACTTTATCCAACCCACAATACCGTTTTATGAAAATCTCTAACTTATCAACTTGTTAATAAATAAACAATAAAAATAATTTATATGTGTATTTATGTATATTCACTCACCTTATTGTTACTGCGACCATTTCCTTTGGAGGAATACATGCCCTCATTGGAGTATTCTGATGTTTGATATTATTTAATAATCGCCCAACTAGGAAATCAAAAGTATCAATACTCATTCTAAAGTAATTAAAGAATTTGGAATTGTATTTCCTAAGTTTTTCAAAAAGCGTGTAGAAGCTACCTTCTAAGTATCTCACAGTCAGCAAAGGATGCACCCAGTATTGTCTTTGCTTTTTGGCTTTTCGGTACTTTCTCCTGAGATACAATAGCCCAAGAAGATAACGTTTATTACGAGCATGTTCCGGAATCGGAAACGGTACTGGCACCGGCACCGGTATAGCCGGTGTGTGTGTAAACGCCCTAAATGTCTAAGTCAATGTTGTCATTCGAGGAGTAGTGATGGGCTATACATACAAACTACTAGTGCTGGATTATTGATTGACTACCGAGACTACAGCGGACGAAAATGACAATTCACACTGCTGACAATTGATTTCTTTATCTTCTGCTTCCGGTTTCTACAGCTTCGATTTTCATTATAACATTTTCCAAAACGCTTCATGTTTTGAAATCCTAGAATTGTAAGTGGACAAAAATTTATCTCGATATTTTCCGCCTAGCGATCTATTAGGGAAATTAATTTTTTATTTTTAAAACCAGGACTTTTCCTCGTCATCCCTTCCCTGGGGCTGCACACGCGATCTTCTTCATCTGTCTCCCCGCGTGGGTAGCCATGGAAACCCGCCCCCCGATGGAGATGGAGTTGTATTCCGTAGATGAGTAGTAAATAGTAAAAATTATAGATTTTTTAATCGCCCTCCTCGTCCGCAGGAAAAATCTAATTCCTGCGCAACGCACCCCCTCGTTTTTAAAATATTTAGGCGTGGTGGTGTGCGAGCGGCGAGCGTGCAGTGGGACGAAATCACTTGTGGATTTTCTGAATTGGAGTGGATTTTTTGTATAGGCTTTATTCTTGCTTTAGGGCCAAATTACGGAGCAGCTGGTAAAGTTCCTGTGTGTTATCAGGCAGATAAATTCTATCCTCTCGGTAAACCTACCAATTTACAGTTTGGCAACAACATTATTGTTGTGGCCGTTATAATATTCTTAAGAAAAAAAGAAAGATTAGGGTTGTAAATGTCCGGTCCTGAGAAAATAAATAAAATAAACAAAAATAATGCAAGTGTTCGGTTTTTAATTTGTGATAATAGGTAAAGGTGCTTGTTTGTGCCAAATCCAATATTCTTTCTGTTAGTACTAGTATTAATACGCATTTGCATTTTTGCTAATTGTTTGTAAGTATCCCCCAGACATTTGCCAGTGAATCACAGTACACAGCTTTTTAGAAACTGTATACTGTGCAGTGAATTTGGTAGAATTTTAATCAATGTCTCAAGAGGTCAGTAAAATTGTCTGAAAAAGAAGATATTTTGCTCTTTAATTTAGTAAGTCAATATGCAGGTACAATTGAATTAAAAAAGACTGATGCAACATCTTGGAAAGAAAAAGATCAGGCCTGGGAAAAATTGACAGCAGAGTTTAATGTAAAAAACCCTATGTCAGGGGTGGTTCGGACCCTGAATAATCTTCGAGTAAAGTATGAGGGCATAAAACAAACAGAAAATATTTAAAACTGGTGGCAGTAGTGCAACCATCACACCTCTTACGACCTATGAGGAAATAATTTATAATTTATTAACACTGAGTGTTAAGGGATTGCCTTGAAGATATGATGATGATAGTAAGTGATCAAATATGGTGGTTCAAATTTGACGTTTCTATATGGGATTTCTTAGATGTATGTTTTCTTTTCATTTCTCAGTCACATAACAGTGGCATACCCAGCAAAGAGAGGCAGGTGAGGGAAGGCTGGAACCTTAAGTCGAGCATTATCATATTAAATAAAGAGAGATTTAACTAGATGAAAAATTACAAAATACTCATACAGATTAAGAACAAAATTTAGAATATTATACACAAACTTCTTGCAAAACTATGCAAGCTATAACTCTTTGAAAAATTTGAGGTTATAAATTTCCTGGTAAACCTTTTATACGCTGCTTTTTCCTGTAGTTAACTTATTCTACTAGTAAGCAAGAATTATCCCGCTGGTAAGACAAACCAGAAGTTCATAATTCAATTTTTAATGTTACCAACAGGATAACTTTTCCAGATACTTTACCAGCCGGTCCATAATTTGGCCCTTAGGGGTACAAGAAAGAAATTTAAGGAATGCTCTACTGGCTAACCACGTTACTTAAAATAAGTAACACACCGTCTAACACCAGATCTAGCTAGGTCACAACCAGAAATTGGACCAAATTGTTGTTTTGTAATATAAATAAATAAAAAAACGAGAAATTATGCAAGACAAGCTCACAGAATTGCCTTTCATCCTTATAAGATATATGCAAATTCATAATAAATTACAAAAAACAAAATATTTAAGCTTTGACCTGACTAATCCTTGAAAATTTTGTATTGACCGCACGACAAAATTATCTCCGCATATTAACGACTTTACCCGAGCAAATACGTTATCAAATGCGGCTAGCCTCATTGATCTTATAATATCTGATACCAAGTTTTCCATAAGAGATAGGGGCTCTTATACAGTTTCTGAGGAGGTATCAAACCACTGCTTGGTACATACAAAATTTCATTTAAATACTCAAAAATTTAAATATAAAACCCTTCAGTTTAGAGAAGAGACAAAAATATAAATTTTAATAGTTTCCATTATGATGGTGAAAATTTGCCATCATAATGGAAAAAGAAATGGAAAAAGAGATCTTTTATACAGGATGTGCCAACAAGGTATACGGCTAAGATAGCGCCTTAACTATACGAGGCAGAGCAAAAAGTTCTACACCAAAGTTGTAGGGTTGACAAAAACCTACGAACTAAAAATATGTTTATGTATAGGGGAACTAGGGGCAAGATGGGATCATGAAGTAAGATGGGGTACCCCGATTACATTAAAACCTAAAAGTGTGTGTCCACCTTTATTGCCTAGAATCACGTGTCCGGACAATACCCGCGCTCAGTGCATCCGAGACATTCGTTCGGTGCGCGTCTCCTCGAGTTATAGCCAATTTACCATTTTGACCTTCGTTGATCTTATTTTATGGCATATTATATCGCTTGCCATAAAGTGTGCAGGAAGTTAAAGTGAAACTTATTATTCTTACTGCAGTGTACCTGTATAGAAGCATCTTTTCACAAAAAAATTTGTTGGTTATATTCGCCTATAAAAGGTAAGAAAATAGCTTTTGAAAAACACGTGCTTCGGGGCAAGATGGAATACCCTATTTGAGGCAAGATGGGGTATCCAAGTACCCCATCTTGCCCCAAAATATTTTTTCATGAAAAAATTCAACGGAAAAATTGATTAGTTAAATGTTGGTCAATTAAAATATTATTTTATTGGCAGCAGAATGGTTCGCAATTATAAAAAGAAAACAACGAGAGGAGAGTGGTCCAAGGAAAGCATGAAATAAGCGATTGAAAAAGTTCTGACTAAAGAAATGGGTTATCGTAAAGCTGCGTCGCAATACTCTGTGCCACAAACAACGTTGGAGAGACATGTCAACGCTATTAAAACCAAAGGCAAAATGAAATTGGATCTACCTTTAGGGCCAATTACAACTGTTTTCACTGAAAAGGAAGAAAATCAATTGGTCGGATATTTGAAAGAAATGGAAGCAAGATTATTTGGACTTAGCATAATGAAACTGAGAAATTTAGCATACCAACTGGCCGTCAAAAATGGCAAGAAACATAGATTTAATGAAACAGCCAAACTCGCCGGTGTTGACTGAATTCAAGGATTTTTAAAACGTCACAGTGATTTATCTGTAAGAGAGCCTAAGGCAACCTCAGCTGCTAGGGCTATGGGCTTTAATAAAATTTCCGTCGCAAAATTTTATATGCTTTTGGGTGATGTTTTAGATAACTATAAACTAGGACCAGATAGGATTTATAACTGTGATGAAACGGGAGTCTCTTCGGTTTCAAAAACAGCTGAATGAGGACAAACAGTTACGGTCGAGATTTGTGTTAGCGCAGCAGGGAATTATATGCCCCCGATGCTAATCTTTCCTCGGAAACGGATGAAAGCCGAATTAATGAGTAACTCGGCACCAAGAACAACTTTTCATTGCAATGCCGGTGGATGGATGACAACAGACATATTTGTCTCATGGTTCAAAGCTTTCGTCCAATTCAGTGGAGCAACTAAAGACAACTCGGTGCTACTTTTACTCGACGGCCACTCTACGCACACAAAGAACATTGAACTTATAGACGTTGCTAGAGAAAATGGTGTGATTATAATCTGCTTCCCACCTCACTGCACTCATCGGCTTCAGCCCTTGGATGTTTCTTTTATGAAGCCTTTGAGTGTATATTATGAGCAAGCTGCAACAGCATGGCTTAGATCTAATCCAAGTAGAGTTATTAGCATGTTCCAAATTAGCGTAAAGCTTTCATACAAGCTCCCACTCTGTCTACAGCGATTAACGAATTTTGGAAATGCGGCATATGGTCATTCAACTCTGAGAACTTTACAGATTCCGATTTTCTTGCTACAGAAACAACAAACATAAACCTAACGGAGTTTTTGCAAGTTGCTCAATCACAAGCAAATGCAAATAAAGATGGTCTTCCCTCTATCATCACCATTACCTCTATCTAAAAACTTCTAGTTACGAAGGACCTAGAAGAAAAAAAAGCAACAAGTGGTTAAAAAGAAAACACAGGTTAAAAATAAAACTAAAGGAACAAATGGTGCTTCAGCGAATACAGCCGAAGACGACACCGAATGTTTATACTGTGGTGATAGGTATGTGGGGTCCACTGAAGGATGGATAGCTTGTCAAATATGTCAAAAGTGGTCCCACAATTCTTGCGCCGGAGTAGAAGAAGATGACTGTTTAGATATTTGCCATATATGTGATGTTTGTAAATAAACTCGTTACCCCCATCTTACCCCGAGGGCTGTACCCAGGGCACGGGGCAAGATGGGATTTTTCCTTTGTAAAGAAAATTGTGTTTTTTTTTGTTTTTTGGTGTAAGATAAGTTATATGTATTTATGCCAAGACAGTTGTGGATGTTAATGAAGGATATTTTAGAATAAACGTTATTTTTTTATTGTAATGTTACATTTTTATTGATATAATTGCTTAGCGTCTCCGTCTTTCCCCATGTTCCCCTACTGGGTGTGTCACAAAAAAGTAACTATAAAATATGATTTGTTTTTAATGGTACACACTGTATGTATATTATGGTAAATAAAAACTTCCAAAAACTTTAATTATTCTGTTTTTGTATAATTGGCACCACTGAAATTTGTCAGAGTGATTAACAAGGACACAATCATGCAAAATGGCGGCCACCTAGTAGTGTCCATTTACTTTTCAATGGATTGGAAGTCCAGATATATTTATTAAGTTCGTGGTTTATACTCATTACGGATCAAATATTACACCACTCCGCTTTTATTATTTAGGGGTATCCAGTCCTTCCTAAAAACTTCCTAATAATTGGGAGAGAAAAAAGGAGAAAAATCAGAAGAAACAATAAGTCTATCAATAGGAAGAATGTAATGGAGGAAATGAGCAGAATGTAAATATCTAATTCTTGCAAAAATTATGAGCAATGCTGAAATAAGTTTCCAATCAAATTAATTAAATATTTTACGTACAAGTTTTCAAGTATTTCTCTTAAGAAATACTCGAGAGATTGAGAAGTTATGAGCATCTTCGCATTGACATTTTCGGAAAAAATACTGTAATCTACAGAAAAGTACCGGGCCCAAAATGAGACCACGTGGTGCTAAAAGCAACCCCACCACGAACTCCTGAGCTGGAAACAACGGAACAACGTTTCAAACGTTTGGAGAAAATGATTGAAAATCTGGTCCAACGAAAGGTTGACGAAAGTAGCAAGGTCAGTACAATTCGACCTAATGTGAAGGCGGATTGCATCCCAGACTTTTCCCCGGAAAATAAAAATCTGACTGGCCAGCAATGGTTAAATAAAATTGGCCAATTAAAAGATGTCAACCAGTGGGATGAGATTAATACTATCTATAGCTAAAAGCTGATACCAGAGTGGAAAGCACTAATAAAGAAAAGTTTTCCAGATTATTCTGACTATGCCGCGAGTCTACAAACGATGCTAAATAGAAAGAAAAATCCAAATGTAAGCATGACATCATATTATTTTGAAAAAATGGAACTGCTAAGAACATGCGACGTTTATGGAAAAAGAGCTGTGTCATGTTTAATACATGGACTCTGTGATACTAACGTACAGAATGGAGCCAGAGCGGGCCGCTACCAAAGGTCGAAAGATCTATACGAAGAATATTTGTCAGTTCTTCATGAACAGCCGACAGCAAAACATTCAGTAAGAAATTATGTAAGCAAACCTGCACATCATCAAAATACTTCCCACCACGATCAGTTTATAACACTAACTTCCAGCCGAAATGCTTTAACAGCGGTCAACTTGCCTCTTTTGGAATGCAAATTTTGCAGAATGCTTGGGCATATAGAGCAGAACTGTCCTAAAAATAGACCAGAAACATCCACTGGTAAGTTTAAATAATGAGTATCTTTAAACGTAAAAAAATAATTAGTTGGGTAGTACCTGGTATTTTATCGATTATCGCATAAATAATTCTATTTTTCGTGGCTACGTCGACACAGGTAGTAATGCGGCCAATTTACGAAAATCTGACGTTGCCTACTTAAGATTAAAACTTTACCCGGTACAGGTAAAACTATTCAGGCTCAGTAATTAGCCATCATAAAACATTTATTAATTTAGAAGTAGATTTGGGAAAGGTCTTTGTCGAAGCACTTATTGTACCTGATACGACCCAACAAGTGTCAGTTATTGTGGGACAGCCTATTACAATGATAGTACGAGGAGGGCAAGTACGATTATTTAATGTAGATAAGGAATCCCTTAAAGAAATTAATGGGTGTGACTTGTACAGCAGATCCGGCGGCGGATAAAGAAGATCAAATTGAGCGTCTTGAAGAATTGGTCAAGAACCTTTAAGCAGTTTTACAGTAAATGATATAAATAAAGGTACTGATAATAAAATCGAACTGAAAGATCAAATAAAAGTTTTAGAATAACTTAATAAATATAGAGGCTGTTTTGCTACAAATTTAGGTGAAGTAGAACGAACAAATATCACAAAAATGTCTATTAATTTAACTGATGACATTCCTGTCACCTATAAGTCATATCGTTTACCATTTTGCGATAGGTATACAGTTAGGGAAATAGTAAATGGCTTATTAGAGAATAAAATAATACGTGAATCTTCTTCTCCCTATGCGAGTCCTAGCCTACTTGTACGCAAAAAGAACGGCGAAACTCGCATGTGTGTGGATGACAGGGCCTTGAATAGAAAAACAGTCAAAGACAAATATCCGTTACCATGAATCGATGATTTATTGGACAATTTATAAGGATATAATTATTTTACGAGTTTAGACTTAGCTTCAGGTTATTACCAAATACCCATAGAGGAAGATTCAATTCATAAAACATCTTTCGTTACACCAGAGGGTCATTATGAATGCCCTTCGGACTTGTTAATGCGCCAGCAGTGTTTCAACGGGCAATTAATAAAATTCTTGGGTCATTTAGGTATGCCACTGCCATGGCTTCCATGGATGATATTCTGCTGCCTTCTCAGGATATATCTGGTAGGCTTGCACAATTAGAAAAAGTTCTAAAATTGATGCAAGACGCAGGTATGACTTTGAGATTTGATAAGTGTAAATTTTTAATGTCGAAAATAAGTTATTTAGGTCACGAAATTTCTCAAGAAGGGGTTAAGCCTGGAGAAGAGAAAATAAAAGCGGTAACAAATTTTCCAGAGCCTACCGATGTTCATTCTGTTAGACAATTCTTAGGTTTGGCTAGCTATTTTGGGAAATATGTTAAGGGATTTGCTCTTATTGCAACACCACTAACAAAGGAAAATTCGGTATTTATTTGGGGCTAGACCAATTCTAGCCATATACGATAGAAATGCGGTAACAAAGTTACATACAGATGCTAGTAAATGGGGCATAGGTGGGATTTTACTACAGAAACAGAATGATGGAGAATTAAAGCCAGTACATTACTTTAGCAGAGCAACGACGAAAGAAGAACAAGTTTACCATTCTTACGAACTGGAAACTCTGGCGGTTGTTTGCTTATTGAAAAAGTTCAGAGTTTACCTTGTTGGTATTACCTTTAAAGTTATCACCGATTGCAATGCACTAAGAACAACGTTAGTGAAGCGAGACCTTATTCCTCGTATAGGTAGGTGGTGGCTGAGTACGCAGGAATTTGATTTTACCATTGAATATAGACCTGGGACAAAAATGAATCATGTAGATGCTCTTAGCCGTAACCCTATTTTAGAAAACGATACCATTAGTACCGAAATTGAGGTTTCATCTGTAAACGTCACAGAAGACGACTGGGTTCTAGCTGCAAAATTACAGGACAAACACTGTAAAAATATACATGAAATATTATCAAGGCCACCTATCGATTCTAATGACAAGCAAATTCACAAGGAATACGTGCTAAAGAAAAACCGACTTTATAAAAAGACTACCGCAGGGCATCGCTGGGTGATACTTAAATCGGCACGAAGACGAATACTTATCTATTATCATGACAACGCAGAGCATTTTGCGTTGATAAAACTTTAGAAATCTTGTCAAAAGGTTATTGGTTCCCATCCATCAGAAATTACGGAAAGAATTATATAAGGTCATGTTTGGGTTGCATGTATAATAAAAAGCCTTCAGGTAAAACGCCAGGTAGTTTACAATATATCGAGAAGAAACCAATACCAATGGATACCCTTCATCTTGACAACTTGGGTCGATTTGTAAAAAGGAAACAGTTATTTGATTGTAGGTGTAGACGCGTTTATAAAATTTGTGTTTTAGCGCTACCTAACACGAAAACTGGACCAGTTACAAAATGGTGAAGAGAGATTATCGAAACGTTCGGTGTACCCCAAAGAATCATTTGTGACAAAGGAACTGCTTTTACCAGTCGAGAATTTTCAGATTTTTGCTCTGGAATGAGTACAAAATGTGTGTTATGTGACACAGCTACCCCTTGAGCCAACGGGCAAATTGAGACGTATAACAGGGCAATCCTTTCATCGTTAAGGGCTCACATGAACAAAATTGGGAAAAGTCCCTAGTTACTGTCAGATGGGGCATCAATACAGCGGAAATCGCCTTATGAGCTATTTCTTGGTTATCAGCCACGTGGTATTGATGACGCTTATCTTACAGCTGAGGTTTGTGACGAAGAACCCGTTGATGTGCCGACTGTGAGAGCGGAAGCGTCAACAAAGATTGCTGAAAGTCAGCAACAACAAAAGGAGTTGTACAACCAAAGACATGCCGCCATAAAAACGTTTACTGTAGGACAACAAGTCTTTATACAAAGAACAAAGTGTTCAAATGATGGGCAGAGCAAGAAACTCGAACCACGTTATCAAGGGCCCTTCACTGTAACGGCAGTGTTACATAACGATCGATACGTGGTTGAGGATCTAGCGGATGCAGAACGCTGTAAAACCGCATTTAAAGGGATATGTCCCTCTGATTCTGATCTACAGTTGTTAGTTCTAACGAGTCCGACAGTGACTACGAGAATTAACAACTGTAGTGAGAAATAGTTTACTAATTGTTGTTTTTTTATTTTTTTTGTTATAGGTAACGCCTACGTAAGAAAAGAGAGCCTTCACAAGGGCGCGAAGATAGTTAGGAATGACCGACTGTAATCTACGGAAAAGTACCGGGCCCAAAATGAGACCACATGGTGCTAAAAGCAACCCTAGGCTGGAACGTGATAAGAATCCTAATGAGCCTTCGAACTATGGTGGGAATCTACCCACATTTGTTACCCAACTGTTTTGACAAACTTTAGATCTGCTAGAATGTATTTTAAAAAGGAAAAGCCCGGTAGTCTGGAATATATATTTATTGTGAGCACTCGTGTCTTAATTAGAAAATTTTGGTCGTTTACAATAATGTTTTGCTTATAAAAAATCATCAGAATAATTAATTGAATGAAGAAGAAAAATAACAATGACAGTGACAGTCACAATGATAAAGACAAACTTCTTATGGTCCAAAGGAAATCCAAAACCGAATTAATCACTTTTACAGCTACGTAATCGTCGCATTTATTTGCGAACAATGCGATCGGATGATTTGGCGGTTTGCGAGGGCATTTTCGACTTTGGCAACCCAATTAAATGTGCAAATTGCGGGGCCCCGATGTTGACCCACTTTTTTTTTCGGGCAAACACGACATCGGGTGCACTTTTTTATTTGGTCGGTACACGATAAACTGTTTGTGGTGTTTTTATTTTGTAATGCGTTCATTTTGAGGAATTTAACGTTGGAAACATGATCTTAAATTTGACCTTTTTTTTATAAGAATTTTTTGCAGAGTTCTAGGGAGTTGTTGCATGAAAATATAGCTATTCGAGGGTTTTTTCCATTTTAGTAATAATTTTATTAATTAACTCGTTTTTTTTTTGCACCTAGTTTCAGGCATAATTTCGAAATATCTTCGAAAAATCATTGTGTTTTCTACGCATTATAATTCACCTAAAAAATAAAACAAATTCTATCTATTCCAAATATTTTCAAAAGGCCGTAAAAAAATATCGTTTTTTCGAAGATTTTCGTAATGATAAAACTAAAGCCACTTAAACAACAATGGAATTTTGAAAAGCTTACATATAAAAATGTTTCATTTTTCATATGTATTTTCTATACTTTCCTCCCTACAAACGTTCCATAATTTTAGTTCTAGTTATTCTTTACTTTTAATAATTATTCATGTTTTTCAATTGAAAATAGTTATATGAAATAAAGGAAGTTCCATAGACTAAATAGTAAATACCTTGGACTATTCATTGATCAAAATCTAAAATGGCATCTACATACTGAATATCTGGCAAATAGACTTAAAAAGTTAATTTACAAAGTTTAAATTATCAGAACTTTTTTAAATTCAAAAGAACTTATCATTTATAAATCCTTAACTGAATCAATTTTGAGATATGGTATTTTGGTATGGGGAGGTTTATACAATAATGCATTGCATAAATTAAAAACTGTACATAAGTATATTTTAAAAACCATATACAACAAGCCAAAACTTTACCCCACAGAATATCTATTTACTGAACAAACCACCAACATAAGAACTTCATATATAACATCAATTTGTTCACACATTCACAGCCGTGATATTGCTAAAAAATCAAATAAATTACAATCATAATACAAAAACAAGAGCTCGAGGTAACTTAATCATACCAAATAATTTCAAAAGTATTAAGTTAACATTTTTAGTTTATCTTGCACCGAAAATGTATAATGTTCTACCACCTGAGTTAAAGGGATTAAAAAACAAAAAAAAGTTAGCAAAGAATGTACAACAAAGTATGTGCACAACAAATATAATATTTTCTCTTAATTTTTCTAGGAATTTAAGTAGGTATTATAATATAGTCCTTCTTTATAGATTGTTAAGTGTCAACAAATTAGGTATTGTAGTATTTAAGGTTATTAAATTTATTTGTTTCTGTAAAAATAACAATCACTAGCGCACACAGGTGTATATTTTACACCTAGGCGTTACAACAACTTGAATTTGTAATAGTGATCAGGAAATGTGATCACTATTACAATGGAAGGAAATGTGAGAATTTCCGCAGTTTTTAGTAAATTAGATAAAAAATCAATAAATGTGGTAGCATGTCAGGGTTTACTGATCTGTCCAAAAAAAATTAATTTTTGTTATATTTAAGTGATTTTTTATACTACAATCTTTATATAGCTTTGATGCTCATATTTACACAGATTACCAAAATTAAATTGTTACAGGCATCTTTATATTTTATAAAAATGTTTATGTTTACTGTTGTAAATACATTAGGTACCTAAAATCACAAAATAGTATTACCACTAACCAAAACTCTTTATTTAATTATCGACACATATTGCTACCGATTTTAGCAACTTCAGGAGAAGATTTAAACTCAAAACTAGTTTCAATATTTTCCCGAAGATGCTAGAAGCGTTAGGGAAACATGTGTCGAGTAAATAGTTTTTGTTGATGGTAAAACTGTTTTATAATTTGAGTGTCACACTAAAGTTTTCAACCATAAAACTATTAGATACCTAAAAACCTAATTTCTGTATGAACTAATAAATCAATAGTTCTAAGAGTTTTTATCAATAAAAACAAAGTAGATAACTATTTAAATAAAATTTGGTGTGCACCATTTACTTATTTATTGTTACTTATTGCTACAGACTTTTTATAACAGAGCTTGCTTAAAAACTGAAATAAAAAATATTATTATTTTGATTAACATCTAGATTATGAGCAACACTTTTCAAAGTTATGAGCTATTAAAGTACATTTTCTAGTAAAAGCTTTTCTGTTCCTTGCCATCTTTACTGAAATGTTGTATATTTTTATACTAAGGAAGTAAAATTTACTTTACCAAAGGTTTAGGTTGGTAATACTATTGGGAATCTGTAAGTTTCTTTAAGCATCAACCTGGTAGATTAAGAATGACGAACACGTACGCCTATTTTCAGATTACCTAAAAATTCTTGGGGCAACACAAAATCAACTAGAACAGGTGCTTAAGATAGTGGAAATAGTGGAGAACTCTGATGATATAGGAATGACCTTTGGACTGGATAAGAACTGTGAACATTATTAAGGATAAACTACAACAAGGTGACTTTTAGGTAGAAAACGATCAGATAATTAATGCTGTGGACGAAGAAGAATTCTACAAATATCCAGGAATACAGCAAGTGCAAAGAATAGACTATAGAACTATAAAGAAGGAGCTGATCATTAAGTTAACTGAATGTGAATGCGGCGACTCCTTAAAACAAGTCTTAATAGCAGAAACTTATTTAAAACTATTAATACATATATACGAGTTATATCAGTAACTTACTCTGAATTTATCGGATATCACAAATTTTAAGAGAAAAGCTATAACACTTCTAACGAAAGCCAATAAGCGTCATCCGCGCAGTGCTGTAGACAAACTACGCTACCTCGACATATGGGAGCAAGAGGAATGGTCAACATAAGAGGATTATTCACCCATAAATTTCTGTTTCCTGGATAACTTTTTTATTTTACAATATTTTTTAATGCGGTTTTCACTAATGAAATGTACATATTTTTGTCAAGAGTTGATAGGTGCCAGTTTTTCAAATTTCTAAAATTTTGATTTTTTATTTAAAAACCAAAAAGATAAATAAAAAAACCTTTCCATACGTCTCTAGATACATCGATTTTAGAAACATTATATTAAAAAATCATTTCAAAAAAAATAATAATAAACCTATGAGAATGGAAATACAAAATTCAGGCATTTTTCTTATAATTTCTTGAACCGCCGATAAGTTTAGTATCATATGACAATAACGCACGGCCGGGCTACCGTGAATCAAATCAAGAAACGCGCGACGCTTGTTCGGCCCG
Organism: Anthonomus grandis grandis; assembly: GCF_022605725.1. Classification (NCBI taxonomy): domain Eukaryota; kingdom Metazoa; phylum Arthropoda; class Insecta; order Coleoptera; family Curculionidae; genus Anthonomus; species Anthonomus grandis. Next base: position 7,430,091 of record NC_065563.1, on the reverse strand, counting down.
ATCTGTGCAAGCGACGGTATCGGCTACTGTTCAACAGCAATAATTCAATATTATGCAAAATTGAAATGTTGATTGGCATTTCACTTAGAAGTATTTTATTGCGAAGGTGTTCCAATTTTCTGCACGTTGTTCTTTATACTATTAGGTTTTTTATGTTTATTTTTAAGAAATGGGAAAAAGAAAAGAAGGAAAGTCAAAAGTTTATTATTCTAAACGAAAAAGTAGGAAGCCAAAAAAGGATCAGTTTCGCCCTAGAATGGCTCAAATATGGAATAAGAATGCCACATTGCTTTTACTATTTATATATAAATAAAAATAAATGATTAATTTTGGAAAGAAAAAATGATAGAAAAATAAAGATTTTTTATTTTAAATGTCTTCTGCCTGTAGAATCATAGGTCCTAGGCATAATAGAGGCATGGAAATTCGAAACCCATCTAGAACTTAAGCTATAAATGACAATTTTTGTATTACATTTGTTTGGTTTTTCTATTTTCATTAGAATATACCACTTTGTTGTATTATAATTTTCATTTTTGTATACTTACTTATATAACTGTTTAATATTGTCTTATATTTTATACAGCTTGTTCTAAAACATGTACCTACGTCATTATAAGTACACACAACATCCATAAACACAAAAAAAATAAGTGTATTCTAATGTAACGATTTCAAAACTGAGACACACATTTTTTTAAAATTAATTGAACTTGGGGTTTATTTTATGCCCCTTTGATGAAGCTCACGCGTATGTCATAATTTATTTTTTGTATTCTGATTGCTAAGAACTGTTTAAGACGGCATATTTAAAGGTGATTAACATTAAAAGAAATTAATATTTATTTATTTTTTTATTTCTCTTTGACGAGAGCTGTATATACAGGGTGGGTAAACGTAAACGAAACGGCTATGTCGGGCTCGTAAAGATTTTAAAAAGAAAACGCTCGGACCCGTGAATTTAGATTACCACGAGGAAACATTTTCAGAGTATAATACCACCCCTATCTGTCATCCCTTAGCCAGGGTGGAACTAACCTCAAAAATTTTAAATGGAATAGTGGCTCGAGTTATACCTTGTTTGAGAGGTCTTTTGATTTTCTTTACGGCTACACCTAATTTAAAGGATTTTACTTCAGCGGTTCTCAAACTATTGACTATTTTAACATTTAATATAGTTTTTTGGAAAACCTGTATTAAATGTTGGGTGTTTGGAAAAACTGTATTAAATCGCAATTCTTTATCGACCTATTAATTTATAACAATCATACATAAACACTAGTCCAACAAATACTGAAAATGGCCATCGTTATAAGCCATGCAATAATACAGATTTATATATACCGGGTGGTGCGTCGCCGAGCGGAACATAGGAAAACCCATGTAAATTTTAAGGGGGTCAATTATTGGCTTGAATTATTAATCTTGAATTATTCAATGTAATGTAATTGCAAAATTAGCAAATTTTCAGTTCAGGTAAAACCATACGAGCACGAGTAAAGTGAATATTGTCACTGACGTGAGAAAAAGTGTCGATAAATCAGTGACAGTCGATATTTGAAAACAAGTATGAATTATTCAATAGACGAAAAAATATTCATAATTAAGTGGCATTATGCGGGAAACAGTTTTAGAGCAGTATCTGAAAAGTTTTCAGTTTATTTCCCCACCAAGCCCATTCCGTCCATTTCAACTATTAAACGTGTTGTCAATGAGTCCAAAGGTACCGTAATAAATAATTGTAAATATTCAACTCAGGATATCGAAAATAGAGCCGAAGAAAGAGAGAACAGAGATCTTAATATTCTACTGAGTGTGGAGGAAAGCAAGATGGTTAGTACGAGGGTTCTTGGGCAAGAGGTAAATAAACAACATACAACGGTATTGCGCACTTAAAAAAAACACAAATATTATTCGTATAAACTCGAAAAACATCAAGAGTTGCAGGAAGGAGTTGAAGAGCGAAGAATGGCATTTTGTTTTGAAATGATGGAAAGAGCAAATAATGATAGGAATTTTTTTAAAAATATTTGTTTTACCGATGAATGTACATTTACCCTCAACAATGAACCAAATGTTCAGAATTGCCGGTATTGGAACCAAAAAAATGAACATCGCTTTGTTCATACTCAGACACAATATCCCCAAAAAACAAATGTATTCGTGGGAATTATCGGACACCATATCATTGGACCCTTTTTTATGGACTATAACCTAACAGCTGAAACCTATTTGAAATTATTTCAAAATCAAATTGGACCCGCCTTGGAAGAAGTTGTTCAGGAAGATCAAATGATCTGGTACCAAATGGATGGTTGCCCGGCCCATAATGACCGTATGGTTAGAGAGTGTTTGGAAAATGCTTTTAACGGCAATATTATTGGTCCACGGTACCGGATACTTTGGCCAGCCAGGTCACCTGATCTTTCGCCGAATGACTTCTTTTTGTGGGGTCATTTAAAACGTGTCATTTATAAAAGTGTAAAATTTGAGAATCTAAACTACTTACAAAACACTATTTCGTTAAAATGTAATAAAATTTCTCAATATCAACTTAGTAACGTTAGAAATGAATTTTATGATCGGTTAGGATATTGTTTAGCTGTTCATGGGGGGTTGTTTAAACATTTGATGTTTTTATGTAATTCTCTATTATTTTTGCACTCCCTCAATAGGTAATAGCTGTCCGCAATTATTTAAATGAGAACTATCCTGGTCGCTGGATTGGACTGAGAGGCTCTGTTTAATGGGCCGTGCGGTTGCCTGACCTCTGGATTTTTTTCTGTGGGGTCACCTAAAGAGTAAAATCTATGCTACCCAACCAGCTTCAATAGAAGAATTGCGCGAAAGGATTACATTTGAATGCCAACAGATAACTCCTGATATGCTACGAAATGTGCGACGTCGATTTGAACAAAATCTGTATTATTGCATAGAAGTTAACGGTGGCCATTTTCAGCATTTGTTGGACTAGTGTTTATGTATGATTGTTATTAATTAATTGTTTGACAAAGAGTTGCCATTATTTTCTAAAAAACTGCATTAAATGTTAAAATAGTCAATAGTTTGAGAACCGCTAAAGTAAAGTCCTTTAAACTAGGTATAGCCGTAAAGAGAATCAAAAGACCTTTCAAAAGAAGCTATAACTCGACCTACCATTCCATTTATTGTTGTTTCAAGTTGCGCATTTTTGTACGTGAAGTTTGTATATACGGGGTTGCTCAAAAATAAATTACGACCATCAACTTAATTTTTTCAAATGAAAGCACCTTTTTTTTATTTCATTTTTGAATTTCGCGTGGAATTCTACGTATGTTTCATGCATGATGTCCTATACCTAAAGTCAACAGTTATCGAAAAAAAAACGACCAAACATTATTATTGAAGTTCACCTTACGAGTCACCTTATCTCTGAGATTTTTTATACAGAGCAAAATTCTATTCATTCGTGTTTTTTTATTCTTGGCTGGGTCCCTTTTTCTTTGAACAAACTTTAACGGGACAAGTGTATCTCGATTTTCTCCAATTTGAATTAGTTCCAGCATTACTAGCTTTATTTCCAAATCCATTGAACCTAGGCTATCCTGACAAAGAACTAATTTTCCAGCAAGATGACGCTCCTCCGCACTATGATGCCACTGTGCGTACATTTTTGGATGAAACCTTTCCCAATCGGTGGATAGGAAGGAGAGGACCCATCGAATGGCCTGCTAGGTCGCCTGACCTAACATCAATGAACTTTTTTTGTGGGGATACCTCAAGTCGAAGGTATTTTTTAATGGGCTAAATAATCTAGACGACTTGAAAGAGAGAATTCGCAGAGAAGTGGGTGCCATAACTCCGGAAATGATTGAGAATGTGCAACGAGACTTTATTGATCGCCTTGTATATTGTCAAGCCGTGAATGGCAACCATTTTGAACATTTAACTTAATTTTTGTTCCTTTTTTATTTGTTACAGGAATCGTCTTTTTTTTTTGATAACTGTTGACTTTAGGTATAGGACATCATGCATGAAACATACGTAGAATTCCACGCGAAATTCACAGATGAAATTAAAAAAAAGGTGCTTTTGTTTAAAAAAATGAAGTTGATGGTCGTAATTTATTTTTGAGCAACCCTATATATACAAACTTCACGTACAAAAATGCGCAGCTTAAAATAAAAATCGACGGGTCACACCCCTGAATTTTAAATGAATTTGGACATAACTTTTGGGATGCACTGTATATATATAATAGTGTTAGGCATATTTGGAAATGAGATAATTTCTTTTTTCGATCTATAGGGTTGCTTCTACCCTTTTTTGACGGAAGTCTCTAATTTATTATTTATATCTTAATTACTAAAACCTGTTTTAGGTACATATATTTGAAAGTGAGACAAAATTATAAACATTTTTATATCTCATTCCTTCTCTCCCTAAATTTGTGATACTAATACCCTCCTATATAAAAGCATTTTTTATGAATAAATTAAATCCGTTCATTTGAATAGTGAATAAACTGTATTACTAGAGGAACATGAGGATATTTTAATTGAACTTATACAACAATGTTATTTTCTTTACTGAGACAAACGTCGTGAAATACCAAAATACGCGTGCGACTTATTTGTTAGTAAACGCAAAAAAGTCCAACCGCATGCAAACTAAAAAATGCACGAATCGGTTCCACCCCATGAACCTCTCTGGTAACATTGACCCTAGTGATGCGAAGAGTCCGGATTAATCGTCCGTTCAATCCGAATATTAAATTATTCCGAATCAATCCGGATATCTAATTCGTCCGGATACACGCCGCCCGTTCGACCGACAATGAAATAAAAGCTTGCACGAAGTGACACGAAGTTCCACGTTCCACCGGCTAAGAGAATCCGAATTAAATCGTCCGGACAAATAACCCGGCAATCGGCAATATCGTCGCGTCGCCTTGTGTAAACCTATTGCTTTATCTATCCTTATTGTACTCATTTAGAAACATAAGAGACAATATGAGAACGCCCAAACTTTTTAAGGGTCGCCTGACCTTCAGCAGTTTTTTTGTAAACAAAGCATTTTTTTAGTGATATTTTGCATCGTTTAAAATACACTTGATTTATTACATACATAATTAGCTATTTTAGTTTTAACATCATGTAGAAATACGTAAAAACGAAATGTCTAATGGGTTGCATAATGCATACCTTATATTCGAAAAACAGCTATAAAAAACGTTTATCGGACGGTCGAGCATCGAGCCCGAAACACGGCATAATTTGCCGAACGGGCGAGACATCGGGCGGATGAATTCATCCGGATGAAAAAACCGAATTTTCAATTCATCCGAATCAATGCTGTCCGGATATTGAATTAATCCGGATTTTTACAACACTAATTGACCCGTCTGCTGCGAGACGAACAGTGTTCTGCTTTGCTTTAGCGATGCGTTGTTGCCAAATGCTCACCTTCCCGATAAAGCGCGTTAAATCCATTTCAGGCAAAGTCACGTGCTGATGATTGCTCATAAGGAAACAACTGACTCAGCAAATTAGTAACTTGCGATCTTTTTTCTTAAGAAAGGCTGAGACATCAGACATTTATCATGCCGCATGTGAAGCAGACGACTCAACGCCACTTAAACTCCAGGAGCTTCAGATACTCATACACCATAGCACTGAGCAAGAAAAAATGCAAGCTTGGATGGGACAACTACTACATGGAGAAATGTACAGGAAGTTCAACAAGAGTATGTCGACATAGTGGCTTCGAACTACTGGTTGACTTCGGAACAGCTTTTTCCCTAAACTGAAGGGTTTCTTGTAGCTATCCAAGACCAAGTAATACCAACAAGAAATTATTTAAAGTTTTTCTTAGATCATCCGAGGGTATAAAGTGACAGATGTAGGTATAGATGTGAGACAATGGGGTCCATCTCAGACTATTACACCAACGAAATATAAAGAACGACATGATCTAGTTTCAAAGATACTGAATCAAGAGCTCATAGAAAATCTAAACCTTTTATCAGCAACGTCCTAAAAAAAACACTAACCTAACTCATATAACTTTTTATATTTTTATACAAAATATGAATAAAATATTACAAAAACCAAAAGAATAATTTACATATTTACATTTTCATAATAATATTATAACTATAAGCCGGAACCAATACTTAAAAATGAGCAGCCAAAATTGAATTGGGAATATACTGTATTTACAGACCAACGAGTAAGTAATAATAGACATGAGCTAACCAATCGATAAAAGTTCTCAGACAACCCTTATTGATGTAGCCATTTACAATAATAACAACTTAAGAACGAAACGATGAAAAGATTTTTAAGGATCTAAAATACCAGATAAGAAGATAATGGGAAATGAAAAAGGTGCGGATAATCCCAAGTATTGTGTCAATAACAGGAGTAATACAAAAGAGTCTGATCGAAAACATGAAACTGCTTATCTTAAGGAAAGCGTCTATAAGCTAATGCAGAAGTCCATGCACATCTCGTCAGAAAGTTCATTCGAAACGTAGATAACGTCAACTGGTTTAAGAAACATATCATGTAATTTTAGACTGATTTTAGACTTATATTATTTTTTATTAAAGGTAAAAACAAAGTCCGACAACATAGAAAGGAATCCATTAGAGCTTACCCAAGTAACCATTTGCAGTCATCTAAGTTGAGATTACTCTTATTTTCTAGTTGCAACGTTGTTTTCAGTGCAAAATTTAGTTGGTTTTGCAACGACGTTTACTTTTGACCAAACTTCGACGTATTGCACCTGTATCGCAACTGTTGTAAAACTTTGCTATTTTTACAAAGTATTTTTTACTATAGATGGTAGCAATCGTAATTTACACTTAAAACAACGACGTGCAGACGTGTATAATTTTTCGAATCAAAAACCCAGTAAGAACAACGTTACCTCATCGTTGGGCGCCTGATCGTCTGTTTTAAGCATTTTTCGCCATAGAGAGACCTTTTTGACATGTTAAGAGCTTTAGGAAGAAGATGAAAAAAAAAGATAGAGAGAATAAGAGAAAGAAAAATATTCAATTCAACATAACCTACTTAATTTATATTTTTATTTTTATAATTCATTTTTTGCTAGGAATTATTGGGATTTATTATTTTCGTTTTGCTTTAAAAAATGAAGAGATATAAAGACTAAATATTCTGCAACTTACTAGAGACGCAAAAAAAACTTGCAATGGAAGCAAAAATGCCTACAACTAGCTTACCAGAAGTTGATATGGATTATGTAGAATTATGAAGTGGTGGAAGATAGCAGTGAAAAGGTTTGTGTTAAATTTTACATATTTAAAGTTGAAAATACTGGGTTTACTTTTTGTAAATGGTTTCCTTCATGGTTCCTATATCCTACTTTATAGCATTTCTTTACACAAGAGACTAACCAGTTTGAAAACAATGGTAAATTTCAGAAAGTTTTTTTTTTAGGATTTATATAGCAGCAGCAGCAAAGAGAACTCAGATTGTAATATTAACTTTACATTATTAGTTTATATTTTTCGAAGAGCTTATGCATTTTTTTGTAAAAGTTAAAGTTTTTGTTTATTAAAGTTTGTAAAAAAAAGTTCTGCATACGCGCAACAAACTGTAAACAATAATTGAATTATTAAAATTTTAGGTTCTTCCTCCTGCTTCAGGCCAACCAGGGACAACGACAGCGGGTTTCTTATCTAACAAACAAAAAAATTACTTATTATTTTTTTTTTTGAAATCCGCTATAAATTCAGGGCGCGTGTGGTATTTAGGGCTAAAATAACATCTTTTCAGAGTCAACTATGTTCCGTTTATAAATTAAGTGCTTGTAAATCTTTCAAAACGGGTATTTTACCCGTATAATTCACTATATTATACTTCATACAAAACAAATATTAATAAGGACTGTTCAAAAGATGGATTAAAAAGATTGTATTTTTGTAGTAGCTGCCTACTGGAGTTATCTATTAGCACAGTCTAACAACTTGAAATCTATATACTTTGCTATTAGCTTATTGTTAAAAAAAGTAATACATTTTTCTGACGTTATGGCGTCCATACGTCCAAAAATAAGTAACTAAAAACGTTGCAAAAGCGTTTAGAAAGTTAACGGGTAGTCACTGCGTAACGTTGAGACAACCAAACAAATCTCTTTCAAATTGATGTAAAACGGGGTTGTCTCTACGGTTAAGACAACGTAACAATGTAAAGTTGCGTTGCAATTTGCAACGTTGTCGCGTCGAAAAATTGGTAATTGGGTAATTTTTCTGATTACCCAATTATAGGTGTCAAGGAATAAGTGAATGATCGCTCCTCCTTCAGATGGGTTAAAATAATAATAATAATCAAACAAAATCCAATAAAAAATCCAAAAAAAAATCAATTAAATAAATAACTATAATACCCTGTACAAAAACTAAACTATAGCAAGAATACCACATACCGATGCAATATATGCGCCATATTAAACCGATGTTTAGCCAATAACAAAAACAATTGCTGTATTTAAAATTACCAAGTTATATTGCATAGACACAAAAAAAATAATTTTGACACATTTATCTAGGTTTCCAGGATAAGTTGTGGCTGTTGATGATCTATTTTCTAAAAAGTTATCCCGGTTTTTTACTCGGTTATTTTCAGCATCTCGGATATTCCAGGATACTGCAGTGTTCCGGTTTATATAAAGCACTGCAACGCCTTAGTCCAAGAAACATATACCGGGTGGGGCATCGAAAACGAAACAGAGCCAATTACGGGCAGTCCATTAACTTTTTAAAAAAACGCTCGGACCCGTCGATTTTATTTTCGAGGGGGACACTTAATAATCACAAAATCACTTTCCCACCTACAACCCCCAAAGCGGGGGTGGCACTTCCCCTGAAATCTTAAATGGGAAGGGGGGTCGAGTGATATCTCATTGGAAAGGTCTTTTAATTCTCTTTACAAGGGTACTTGGTTTGACGCAATTTAAGTAAGTACTTTTTAAAAATTTCGCATTTAAACCTTAAAAGGTAATTTTCAATATTTTTACTTTATCATAGACTACTAAAGGTACTTTTAAGAAAAACAATGCCAGGCAGTAGGACGAAACCATCAAGTATTATTAAATTATGGGACAAAAAATGAGATAGATCTATCATATTACAGAATATTGGGTCTGCAGAATACGTGGTCTGGACCAGGGGCTTTCCAAATGTGAAGGCCTTTAATTATAGTGGAGACCTCTTCAACGGTAAATGACTGATACTGCATTTGCTCGAAAAGTTGAGACTTTTGTCGCTCTTCATCTATCCAACTTGCCTGGTTATTACATGGTATTGTCGTTGTTAATTGACTACTCCAGAATGTTGAAATTTCATCGCTGGTTGGATAGTTATTTTCGCAAGGACTGGTTGAAAACTTAAGTTTTCTATAAAAAGATTTCTCCGAGCGTACGAAAAGCGCGTTGTCCTGCTTTCTGCTATTGCTGGATTTATATCTTTTAAACCGTCCTGCATATACCGATAATTTTTGTTTCAGTGTATGCAAACATTCTTCAGGTGTTCGATTTTCTGGGTTATATTGGGCATGATGCTGGTAACGACTCATGATTGCTGTTACGTTCTTTCGTGTCTTAGATGTTCGTACTTCTCCGATAAATGCGATGAGCTGCCGCACATCTTTCCGAATAGAGTCGATCCTGGTCTGCAACCTTCTTGCCCATGGTGGTGGTTCCCTTGATACCAAATTGTTTTTACCACGCTTAGCATTAGGCTTGACACCCAGAGTTCTGGTGACAACTGTCGCTGCACAGTAGATCAGCAGGTGTAACTGTTCTAAACTGCCAGCTTCCTGTAGGTGTTCTAGTAAAATATTGTTGTTCAACGTTTCCAGAACTGTTGCCAATCTACGTGAAGAGTTCACTTTTAGTATTGGGGGTCTAAGCAGCGGATTTGTTCCATCGAACTCCATCAATGTCCTTCTGAATTCTGCCTGCAGTTTTTCAAGATTCTCTTCAAAATTTTGCGTATCATTGTCACGGATTTCACTGAGCATTAGTTGTTGAATTGGTTCAAGTAGCTGGTGTTCAGCTTGTGCTTCCGCGTTTGGTATTTCTGGTGAAGCAGGGTTATTATTCAGTTCAAGTTCCACTTCTCGTCTAATGGTTGCTAATCGAGTTTCTGGGATAAGGTTGTTCCTTAGGATTACACGGTACTGGTCTGCAAGGCGCTGTTCGGTCACATTTAGTTCTGGATATGTCTCGCAGAATTCGGCGTAAAGTTGTTGCCGATATCCGACCATCTCCCTTTCATTGTTGGTGATTCTGTAGAAGATTCGCATTATGGTTTCATTAATAGACGTAGTCCACTTCATGCGCCTTCTTGGTAGTCCCGCTTGGGTGAGCACTGGCCGAATTTTCTGTGCAGCACCTTCAGTGAGTTTGGTGAGTTGCTCCATTGTCGAGCCGTAATTGTTTGAATGACAGGGGCCCGCCTCCTCAGCACCCTGCCACCGACGTCCCGCATGCTGTCATGTCCAGCGCCGGCTCCAGACATGCCCTGGCGATCCCCAGGCAGCGGAATTGTTCCGAGGCTTCTACTTCATCTACGCTCCATTTTCATGGGTTTTGCTGGTTTTTTTGTCCACGAGAGGGTAACCCTCTTGCCCCCGACCAGCCAAATGACTGGCCGCAGACATCCCCATCGCAAGGGGCCGCACCCGGTAGGGGTACCAGCAAACCCCCCCCGGGTTAAAATAATAAAAATAATATAAATTATTATTATTATTATTATTATTATTATTATTATTATTATTATTATTATTATTGTTGTTATTATTATTACAACATTTTTTGGGATAGTTTTTAAATTTTCATATCAGAAAATTTACATTACTCAACAATTTTGAGAATTTGCCGTAAACTTTTATGGAAAAATTATAATTTCTCGGTTTCACTGACCTGTATAGAGAGCGCCTCATTAAAAAAGGATATTTTTTAATTTTTTGATAATTTTTTTTAAATATTCTTAAAATTTCTTAAGATCTTTAATCAAATTAATTAAATCTTGTCAATAGATTTTTAAAATTTTCCTGCTTGTTTTTTTTTGAATAAAAATCACATTTCAAAATATTTGTTTAAATTGAAAGAAAATTTAAATTGCCAGTTAAATGTAGACTTTTCAATTATGTATCGAACAAAAGGAACCATTTTATAAATTTCCTATTTCAAAATTCCAGAATTTTTACACATTTTTGAAATGTTGGCGTCAGAAATTCAGAAATAAATTTTAAAATAAGTGAAATTTTTTCTGCTTGAAACAAAAGAACCAAATATTTTTTTTTCAAATATCAAAATTTTAATTTAATTGTAAATACTTTTGGAAATTCCTTTTTTTCAGTATTTTGAAAAAAAAATATTAAATTATGACAAGTTTTAGGTTGAAAATTCAATTTTTAATAATTAATCTTAAAAAAATCAATTTTTAAGCGAGAATATATAAAAATTTCCACAACTACGCTACGTACCCAGTAATAATTTTATCTAGTAAAAACGCTGTCTCTCAATATTCAAAAACACAATTAAAAATCCCATATATAGAAAATATCTGTTTTCCCTTTACAAATTATTAATTAAAACCCTGACTATACATCCACTACAGGCCGAATAAAATATGTATATGTATAAATTAATAAATAATTTCCCGATAAAATAAATTAATTATCGAACAAAATACTATAGTAATTCCCCAAAAAATCCGCTCTCTTTACCCCCCTTGCCGCCATCACACATGATAAAATCCATATCCAATTAACGGAGCGCCGACTATAACAAAACCCGCCATTTTTAATACAATACAAATTATAAATTTAAGCCGAAAATATACATATATAGTAATATTTTATTCCTTTTTACCCCGGGGGATTAAAACTAATTCATTTAAATGAGCGAACGGCGGAAGGGGGCACGGGGGGGTTTTTCAACCCCGGGACTTAGGTCCCGCCCCCGTTGCTGCGTACAGATTTTTCATTAAAATGTACGGTTTATAATCGATATTTAAATAAAAGTTGGTTAGAAAAGGGTAAAAAGGGGTGCGAGGGGACGCGCGGAAAAGCCGGGAAAGCAAAGAGATACGTGAAAAAGGGTTGCTCCGCTACGCTTTTTCCCCCAGCAAGGGGGTGACTTTTACAGAATCGGACTTAAATTTACTATAATATTACATTAATCCTTTGCATTATTTTCCTTTAAAAGAATACTCCTTCATAAACCTTTAAATGTTATTTACTGCTGTTGGAGCAAAAATGTATATTCCTCCCTTAGATATATAGCAGTATACAGGGTGTATTGAAATTACATCGCAATATTTTACCAGCCGCATCTTTGTCTAGAAATAAGACAAAAACTTCATATACAGGAATCTTCAAAAGTGAATCGTTTTCATGTTACAGGGTGTTTTATAATTCCTTTTGAAGATAGTTTTTTGTTAATATTTTCGAAACGCCTAGTCGTTATTTCTCGAAATTTTTATCGTTTACTACTCTTATTATTACTAACTGATTTTATAACATTTTATACTAAGATGTGTACCGGGTCGTTTAAAATTAGTGGTCAGCAAAGATAAAAATGTCATAACTTTTTTTCTGGTTATTTTTTAATTATTTGGATAGTAAAATTAAAAAGAAACAATATTTTTACATAAAAAAGGTATCTTTGTCTCATTTCGTTAGAAGCCTCCGGTTTCAAGAAAATAGTTTTTAATTTTATAATTTCTTGTTGGTATACTTGATCTCAGATAGCTATAAGAAACCCTGGTTGTAGTTTATCTCTAATAATGTTTATAGTTCTTATTAAGTCCAAAGGTCATTCCTATATCATCAGAGAATTTTTCCACGATCTTAAGCACCTGTTCTAGTTAATTTTGTATTGCTGCAAGAACTTTTAAGTCATTCATATAAAATATGAATATATGATGCTTTACTCTTGTTAGTTCTCTATTATAATTTTTTAGGCGAAATCCGTACCTAGTTGAATTGAGTTGGCTAGAGAGTAGGTTTATGGCAAGGCAGATTTAAAGTGGACCTAACGAATTTTCTTGGAATATACCTCTACGAAGGAATATTATTATTTTCAATACAGTTACTATTAGGCACCTAGAGTTTTATTGACGTCGCCAAGATGCCATAGTAAATTTAGTAGTTATCTATTTTGTACTATTGAAGTACATTAACAAACCATTAAATTTTCCTGTCAGTTTTCTTTTTTAACAAAAGTCACATTTAAAAATATTACAGTATAAATTTTGTATAAGATACAAAAATATACAAAATGTATACAGGATCGTTTAAAGTTAGTGGTTAGTGGTTAGTGGTCTTATTTCGTTAGAAGCCTCCGGTTTCAAGTAAAATAATTATTAACATTTTAAGTAAATCATGACATATATTGACTATTTATAAAATAAAAAATACTAGTTGGCAGTGCTTGTTGACAATTTATTTGTTTATTGTTTGAATTTTGTTTGACGATTTGATTGGCATTTTAATTATTTTACATTTACATTGCTAAAGTTAAATAATTATTTGTGTAAATTATTTCTTTGAAACTATGGATAGATTTAGGAATCAAGAGTTGTTGAAAACGTCTTAAACTATTTCGAAGAAAATCCTGGAACAAGCATTATAACAGTGTCACGAGCCACACGAATCCCTCGCTCATAGGTAATAATAAAAATTAAAAAATATTTTTTTAGATAGGAAGAATGATAAAAATCTAAGGCTTACATCCCTATCATTACCAGAGAGTTCAAGAGTTAGTACCAGACGATTTTGCGCTGACGGTCCCATTTTGTAAATGTATAATTAACAACCCAAACTTACTTTATTTTATGGACTGACGAAGCTACCTTCACTAGAAATGGTTCGTTTAATATGCATGTTTGGGCAAATCATAATCAACTTTCACAGGAGGTTTTCAATAAATTTATGGGCGAGAACTAACTTATTGGCCCGATAGACTTACCCAACCGTCTTACCTCTTAAAACTATTTAAATATGCTGGAACATAGTCTTGGGTAGCTTTTGGAAGACGTTCCTCTTAACATACGACATTATTACACATTTAAAATATTACACATTTAATATTTCAGCACGACGGAGCATTTGGTCATTTTGGACGTAATGTTCGTCAGTGGATGGATATCCATTTTGCTGAAAGTTGGATTGGTCGAGGTGGTCCTATAAATTGGCCTCCTCGATCTCCAGATCTAACTTCAGTAAATTACTATTTGTGGGGTCATTTAGTGAATTGGTATTTGCTGGAGAAATTAATACTCGTGAAGAATTAATTCAGAGGATTAATTGGGCTGTTAATGAGATAAGGAGAAATCCATTTTCTATTTTAAGGGCTGCTCGCGCAATAAGGCGTAGGGTAAGATTATGTCTCCAACAAAATGGCAACCATTTCGAACATTTGCTATAATTTGTTTCAGTTTTTTTTCTTAATTAACTTATTAGTTAATTATTTTAATTTTTCTCAACACATTATTTACAATTTTGAAATAAAATTTTAAACAAAGAAAACAGTTTTTGATTAAAACTATGATGATAACATACATTTTAATTTTAGTAAACGTCATCAAAAATACTTTATGACTGTAGGTTACAAAACATTTGTGTCTGATTATTTCAAAAACGGTCGCTCCTATCTTAGTAAGACAAAAGCATCTTTTTTAATTAGAAATATTGACTCTTTTCGATTTTATTACCAAAATTATTAGAAAGTAGCTTGAAAAAAAGTTATGGCATTTTTAACCTTGCTGACCACCAATATTAATCGATCCAGTATACATTTTAGCATAAAATTTTATAAAATCAGTTCGAAAATAACTACAAGGCGTTTCGGAAATATTAACAAAAAAACATCTTGAGTAGGAATTATAAAACACCCTGTAACATGAAAACGATTCACTTTTCAAGATTCCTGTACATACAGGGTGTTTCAGAACTATGGGATCAAACTTCTAGGGGTTGTTCAGTGCAACAGTAAAATCCATTTGGGTATAGGAACCCATGTCCGGAAATGTGTCATTACGCTACTACGGCCCTAAGACGCGTTTAAATTTAGAAAAAAAAATTTCCTAAATAGGATCTGATGCATTTATTTTTACCTTTTGTATATGATACCATCACAATAATTGTTCAAAATGTCTTCCTCGAACCTCAATACACCGATTTAAACGCCGCACATGATTTCGGCGGACTACGCTAAAAATTTGATCCTCGTTTTGAATGATTTCAAATGCTGCTGTTATTCGTCCAATTAAGTATAGCTCTGATTCTACTAGAGTTTCGTAGACTAAAGACTTTACACGTCCCCACAAGAAAAAATCGAGCGACGTTAAATCGGGTGACCTAGGAGGCCAAGAAACTGCTCCACCTCTGGCAATCCAATGATGCGCAAGCCGCTAAGGCGCTCCATCATGCTGAAACCACATTTGCTGTCTAACGTTTAGTGGAACAATTTCAAGGAGTTCTGGAAGAACTTCCTCCAAGAAACGCAGATAAATAGGTCCTGTTAACCGTTCCGGTAGAAGGTATGGCCCAATTAAATAATCATCAACAATGCCTGCCCATACGTTAACAGACCAACGATTCTGATGTTTTCTTGGAAAAAATTGCATAAGGATTTTCTTCGTCCCAAACATGGCTATTCCTACTATTAAAAATACCGTCTCTTGTGAAAGAGGCTTCATCGGTCCACAAAACATATCGTAAAAAATTTTTTTGTGCACTCTTCGAGCACCTCTTCAAGCGTTGCACCTCGAGCAGGACTAGTATCATGCATCTTGGTCTTAAACATGCCTGTCTCAGCGAGCCGCCGATGAACCGCAATAAACTTTTTGTATCCAGGATGCTGTCGCTCGGGATAACGTTCATGATACAACCGCGATGCTGCTCGTGCATTGCAGTTTGTTGCTCCGTATGCCAAATGCATATACGCCAATTCTTGATTGGTAAAGTTTTCCATTAGCAAACTTTACCAATCCAAATGTTAAAAAATTGTAAGCTATAAATTTTTTAAACATGACATTAAGAATTGACATTGATAAGCGTTGATTTTAAACAATTGTTGTTATGGTATCATGTACAAAAGATAAAAATAAATGCAGCAGATCTTATTTAGGTAATTAATGTTTTTTATAAATTTTAACGCGTCTTAGGACCGTAGTGGCGTAGTGACGCATTTCCGGACATGGGTTCCTATACTCAAATGGATTCTTCTGTTGTACTGAACAACCCCCAGAAGTTTAATACCATAGTTCTGAAACACCCTGTATACAGGTACATAAACTTCATAAAGTTTTTGTCTTATTTTTAGACAAAGATGCGGCTGGTAAAATGTTGCGATGTAATTTTGGGACACCCTGTATTTACATATGAAACTATTTCTATTACGGAGGCACTTAATTTTTGTTATATAGAAGCGTCAGCGAGTATATTATGCACGCTCTCCGACTCAAAAAGCGTGTTTTTTGGCAAATAAAAATTCATATCTTTGGCTGTATTGGTAGCAAAACGACGAAATTTGGCATTTTAGCTCTTAATACATTGGCAATGATGGATCCGTAAATAATTTTTTTTTCGGTACCCACAAAGGGTGCGGTACCGAGTTAAAGTCAAGAATTCGTAAGAAAAAAATTTCTTTCTCCTCAAATTTAAACGACTTGAAATTTTTAGGACACAAGGGTTATTGAGAGCTTAAGAACTGTATACTTTTTGGGCCAGATCTGTAAACAGGGTGAGTAAATATAAGCGAGTAAAAGTGAGTAAGACAAAATTCAAACTGCTTCAACATCTAAACTATAATTTAAATAAAACAAGTGTTTCCGCTAAAATGCTTAGTTTTATAGGAGAAATGACATATTTGGAATTTTTTTTTTAATTTTTTTAACAAGTTATGGCATTTTCAGTTTTTTGAAGTTTTTTGCTAAATGGTACTTATTTCAGAAAAAAAAATTACCAAAAAAAAGCTTCATCATTTCTCCTTCAAATGCCATATAAACGAAATTTTTGTGGACTATACAGGGCGAGCAATAATTAATTTTTCCCATTAAGGTCCGACCCAAAAATCATATTTTATTTAATAACTTTCTAGTGGTGCCACCTGGAAGATTTATGTTTTAAGAGAAAAAAAAACATTAATAGTTTTTGAGATATTTGAATTTTTGCGTTTTATTTATTTGTATACATTATTAGAAAATGAAACATCATCTGTAAGGTTCCAAATTTTGTTTTACAATACATACTAAAATTTCAGAATTCCAGGTACATTAGCAGTACCAAAAAAATGCGTTTTTTTCAAACAAGTCAATTTTCTCCGATTTTTTCGCTAAACGTCACCACAAGGGTGAAATGATCCAATATGGCCGCCAACAGCAGGTATCTCGGCATGTTATTTTATTTGTCACAGTTTCGTTAAATTTTCAATGAAAATTGCCCAGAAACTCTCAATTAAAGGTAATCGTCTAATCAGAAAAACTCTGAGCTTTCCGAATATGTGCATATCATTTGGGGAAATTGTATCTTGCGGCCAGGAATATTCGGCAAAGTGTTTGACATCTCTCCAGTACAAAGGAAAAACCTATTAACTCAATTTTTTACAAAATTCAAATTTTGTTACCTTTTTTAGTGCTAGGTATTTCCTATTATCCAATACAAATTTTTCCCCAAAATCCTACGGATAAACGTTTTATAGCTGTTGGAAATTCCTAGTAAGTCTTTAAATTCACTCTTTTTCATTGGCAAAACATAGCAATATGGCGGGAAAAATGACATTTGGACTTGCTAGATTTTTCCACTGTAAATAAAATAAAAATTAAAATATAAACAGTTTAACGTGTGAAACCGCAGCAGAACGACGTTGGATGGTCACTTATAGTGCGTTTTTATTTGTTTATTTTGGTGTAAATTGTGAGAGTAACAACATGTCTACGAGGAAGAAAATTTTGAAAAAATGGAGTTGGTGAGACAAAATAAAAGTTTGTGTATCAAATCTTCTGAAGAGAGAGGTTATACAAGTATATTATATATATATATATATATATATATATATTTACCAGGTTATAAAAGTATAGTTAGTAAATATTTACAATATAAATGTGATACTTTTTGTGACAATTTTCTCTTTTTTTTTACAACATTTAAATAAGTCATTGAACCCTTGAAAATTAAGTTTGTTGGCTACGCATCTTTATTCTTCAACTTTATATTTAAATCTACACTATAAAAGCTTTGGGCAGCAACCGCCTAATAACATTAAATTTTTACCTAATTAATATGTACCTAACTTATATAATATTAATAATCTGCTCCCTGTCCTAAAGGGTGTAAATATTAATTTAAATGTTCCAACTAATCAGCCCAAGAAGGTGATCCCAAAAAACTGCAGTCAGTGGATTATGATGAAAGTAAATTTACATTACAATTTCTTAACCTAGTATTTTATTAAATAGTAAAATATTTTTCAGGTTCTTTAGTTGAAAGTCCTGCTGATGATTCGGATCTAGATCCGAACTATACGCCTGATGATGAAACTTTACGAATAAAAAGAAAGAGAAAATTCCATGATTGTATACCTTCTCATTTTGGTGTGTTATTAGTATTTTTTTTATAGAATGTTTTGTAAAATTTAACTTTATTGCAGATTCAGACGAGAACTCTCCAATAATACAAAAAAAAATCTCAAAAGAAGAAAAGAGCAAGAACAGAAAATCAGCAAATAGAACACCATTTAAAAAAGTATCATGTTTTGTATGCATGTTCTTGTAAAAAAAATGTGCAGATCAGTTTTCAGATGAAAGACGAAACGAAATTTGCCAGGCATTTTGGAAACTTACTTTTGGAGAGAGGCGTCAATATTTTAATGCACACATAGAATTTAAAACAATTAAGCAGAGAAAAACTGATAGTAATAATAAAAGGCAGTGCTCACTTTCTTATACTATGGACAAATCTGATGAGACGAAAGTTTAAGTATGCAAACTTATGTTTTTGCATACACATGGATTAAACACTGACGACATGATAACTGAATTTAAGAGGAAACAAAATGTATCAAAAGGGCTTGATATTGTTACTGATAAACGTGGAAAGTCAACGCCTTCAAATAAGAGAGATGGAGAACTATTTAAGCAACATATAGAGTCTTATAATCCACAAGTTTCCCATTACAAGCTCTCCCATGCTCCTAATATCTATATAATAATATCTGCCATCGGATTTAAGTGTAACATCTATGTTGAAAGACGTTTGTGAACATCATGAAAAGGTCTCGTATGAAAAATATCGACATGAGTTTAATTTGTTAAACATCGGGTTTGAGCAACCCAATCAAGACGAATGAAGTGATTATATATTACATAAAGAACACGAAAAAATCTGTAAAGAATCAAGAGAATCTTGCACTACATGTACCGATTTTGACAAACATCATTTATTGTATGTTGAAGCAAGAAAGGCTTACGAAGATGACAGGGACAAAAAAAGATATCCAAATTCATTTGGAGTATATAGTGTGGACATGCAAAAAGTTCTCCTTTTACCAAAAATGTCTCTAAGGTCGTCTGTTTTTGTTAGAAAGTTAGTTGTGTTCAACGAAACATTTGCTTCGCTGCTAAACAATGGGAAAAATATTTGTGTTTTGTGGCATAAAGCCATTAGTGGTAGATTAGTAGAGGATGTGGCATCGACTTACCTTGCAGTAATGCAAAGAGCCTCTGCTGATGTAGAATACTACATATTTTGGTGCGACAACTGTAGTGCCCAAAATAAAAATTGGAGGCTTTATGCTGCATTCGTATCTATTGTAAATTCTAACTGGGGACCAAAATGCATAACAGTTAAATGTTTTGAAGCAGGTTATTCTTATATGAAGGCCGATGCTGTTCACGGCCAAATAGGCAAAGCTTTAAAGAAGAGAGCTAACGTTTACGACTTGAAAAAACAAAAACAAGACAAGAAAAAACAAAACACTGCTTATGTCTTATGAAGACTTTTATGAATTTAAAGAAGGGGCAAGGCAAAAGGAAAAAGCAGATGAAACAATGCCATTGCTAAACGAAGTTAAAGTAGAAGAATTTCGAAAGAGTTCCAAAAATTTATTAAAAAAAAAAATCATACGGATTTGGAATTTATTTCATCTGATTTTTTAAAACCCAAATATAATTTAAAATTACCAGATGTAAAAAAAAATAATAGGGGTATCAACCGTGATAAAAAACAATGCATTCTTAAAGATTTAGTGCCATCAATGCCCCCGGTAAAAAAAAATCTTTTGGGAAAAACTGCCAACTTCGAAAACTTCTTCTGACTTGCTTTCAACGCGAAACTGAATTACCTAGTCTAGTAATAGTTACCAAAGATTAGTATTACTTTTTTGTTACTATCAAGCTTTAGAATTTTTATTTTGTTCTATTTTGTTCTATTTTTCTTTGTCGGTTTTCTCAAAATATATAATTTTGTATAAAATTGTCGTTTTCTTTACACATTTTTTTTGTCTCATAAAAAAATAGAAAATTTTGTCATAGCAACTCAGCATACTATTATTTTTCTTAGTAACACTACTAAACAAGATACTACTTTAAACATAGCATCTGTAGGTACTATTTGTTTCCTTTGCAAAATTACAAGTTTGGATATAGCAAATCAAGATACTATTTATTTTCTCGGTAACTCTAATAATTTTTTCATAGCAACCTAAGATACTATTTTATTCCTTGGTATTATTACGATCTTGCTGACAGAAAAAATCGTAAGTCCTATAAAAGCTAAAAACAGGCGCCAAAACAGAAAATAAAGTAAGAATTAGAAATCTCGAATTTAAGAACCCTTAGAAGCTAAATCCCAATCATGTCACTATATAAATAAAGTAATGGCTAATTAAATCATTTAAATTTGATTTTGTAAAAATGTTGTCGTATTGATCTATTTAATTTAAAATGTGGATTTAGGTGTTCGGTGAGTTTTATGATATGGAAAAATTTAATTAAAATTTTTTAAATTTATGCAATTTAGGATTTGAGATTTGTTGAGGATATAATTATTTAATTTTTGAAAATTATAGAATTTAGAGTCACGTGACCATCATAATTTTTTTTGCTATTGGTCCGATTGGGTTGAAATTTGGTATTTGGTGTTTATTTGGGATAGATTTTTTTTTCTTCGACAAGAAGTATGTAACTGAGTGCTTTCTAAGATTAAATATTACCTGTCCAAGTTTTAAAGCCTATCGTCTAGGCAAATTGAACAAATACAAAATGAGACCTTTAAGAGTGGTTTTCCCTAATAGTGAGCTGGCATCCTCTGTCTTAAAAAATCGTAAATCACTTGATAATTTTCAAATTAAAATAAAAATAACACCTATTCAACGTAAGCAAGTAAAAAATGCTTATGAAGAACTTACTCTCCGCTCACGTACAGAACAGAACTTATGCATACAATATTTTAATGGCATTCCTAAGGTAGTTAAATGTTATTAGGCAAACTCCAAAAAACTAAATGTATACTTTCATAATGCGAGTGGTTTGCGAACTAAAATAGCTGATCTGCGAAATGCTGTCAACAGTTGCATATATGATGTTGTAATTTTAATGGCTTATTGAAGATTTTCTCGACTCGGAGTTAAGGTTCACTGACATCAATATTTTCCGTCAGGATCGAAGTTACACAAATACGGAGAGGCAAAGGGGTGGTGGCACTGATTGCTGTTCGTAAATGGTTTAAAGCCAGGTTATTACAGACCAGTGATTCAACCCTGGAACACATCTTTGTGCTTGTATCATGCAGTGACAAGAATATCATTTTTGGTGCTGTCTACATCCCTCCTCTTCTCTTTTATCAATGAGGAATTTGCCTCTACATCCATGGATCTTGTGAGTGTTTATAGTAGTTGTGATATTCTATTGTGTGGTGATTTTAATCTGCCACATGCAGTATGGAGGAACTCTGTGAACGGACTGCATGTTGAGACGGCTGAGTCTATAACATCTGCAAATGTGCTATGTAGTTGTTGTAACTATCTTAATCTTAAGCAGGTGAATGGCTTGCCAAATTTGTTTGATACATTTCTTGATCTGTTTTTCTCAAGTTTGTCAAATGTTGAAGTCATATATGCCACTGAAAATTTATAACCGGCATCAAACCACCATCCTGCTTATGAAATAAGTATTCCTATTAATTGTGATTTTAGTCTTAAGTATGATGTTTATTATTATGATTTTGTATACTGTGATTTTGTTGCCATTTATAATTACCTTGCTTGCATGAATTGGGATACTGCTTTTAATCAGAAGGATATTAATAAATGCATTGATATTTTTTACAATGCTCTCTATTTTGCTATTAAGAGGTTTGTTCCAATTAAACATTTTAAATCATCTCATTTTCCCACTTGGTTTAGTAGAAAATTACAGAATATTGTTATTCAAAAAAAGATTGCTGACACAAAATTCAAAAATAGAATGGATCCCATGGATTATGTTAATTTTTCAAATTTGAGGAATAAATGTAAAACTCTTCGTGATGAATGTTTTAGGTCATATATTGAAAGATTAAATACTGAAATTTCTCATGATCCTTTTTCATTTTGGAAACACATCAATAGATTGCGTAGGTCTGATTCATACCCCAATAGCATGCATATGGAAGCCGAGGTTGCTGGTAATGGTCAAGATATTGTAAACTTATTTGCTGGGTATTTTGAAACTACATACAGGCAACCTGTCCGCAAGGCTCCTGACTATAAATTTGATTACAGTCTGGATTTAAATCGCATCTCTTTTTCTTTATTGGACATATTTGATGAAATCTTACGCCTTCCTAACAAACATTCTTTTGGCCCTGATGGTATCCCATCTGTTTTTCTTAAAAACTGTGTGTGCACTCTGAGTAAGCCTCTGCATCACCTTTTCAATCTTTGCTTGACATTAGGCAAATTTCCTAATTATTGGAAGGTAAGCTTTTTAACACCAATTCATAAAAATGGCGATAGAACTGATATTTGTAACTATAGAGGTATGTGTATTCAGTCTGTAGTTCCTAAGCTGTTTAACAGGTTGTGCGATTTTCGTGGCACTGTAGGCGATTGCTTAGTGATCATCAGCATGGTTTTTGTCAGGGTAGATCTACGGTGACTAACCTATTGACTTACCAATATGATTTGATTGGTGCTTTTGAGAGGTCTGTACAGGTCGATAGTGTGTACACAGACTTCTCGAAGGCCTTAGATAGGGTTGGTCATGAACATCTGGTTCAGAAGTTTGGAGCTATGGAATTTTATCAGTTTTTTGACTGGTCGCACACAGTTGGTCAGGATAAGTAATTATATTTCTAATGGTATTAAAGTATCTTCAGGCGTGCCTCAAGGTTCGCATATTGGACCGGTCTTTTTTAACTTGTTCATAAGAGATTTGAGTGATGTAATTGTTCATTCAAAACATCTTGCTTTTGCTGATGATTTTAAACTGTATAAAGCCATTGAGTCATATCTTGATGCTGAGCTACTTCAATTGGATTTAAATAGTGTTGCTGAGTGGTGTAATAGCAATAGTCTGGAACTGAATGTAAAGAAGTGTGTATGTATTTTGTTTGGTCATTCTAATAAAATTATTAATTATCAATACACAATCAACAATAACGAACTCAAGTCAATTGATACAGTTAAAGATTTAGGTGTTGTTTTTGATACCAAGCTAACTTTTTGCCGCATATTTTGAATATTATTAACAGGAGTATGCGTAGTCTTGGTTTTATCACTAGAAATAGGGTTCACCTTATTGTTTCAAATTACTTTATTACTCTTTGGTACATTCCGTGCTTGAGTATGCGTCTGTAATTTAGTCTCCTTATTATGATTCTCATATTGAGGCTGTACAAAGAAGATTCTTAAGATCCCTTGCTTATAGAGCTGAAGTTAATATTTTTCCTAATTATTACATCGACTATAATGCTATCAGTGTCCAATTTAATATCCCTAATCTTGAAGTCAGACGCATTATTCTGATGCTTTAACGTTTTATAAGATCTTAAATGGTTTATATCATTGTCCTACCATCTTGGAAACAATTCCTTTTAACACCTGTCAAAGAAGGATCAACTCTTCTATGTTTCGTTTACCCTTTCATTCGGCCAACTATGGGTATTTTTCTCCACTGACTAGGACCTTGCGTTTCTTTAATGAAAATAGTTTGGATCCATTTTCCGGCGGCTTACGGTCATTCAAATCAAAAATAAATAATCTTACACTTTAACCTACGTTCCTTGGATAGTGTTAAGTTTTTAGTTAAGTTTTTAGCCCTGTTGATGATTGTTTTTTCAGAGGTATATTTTTTTTGTAATTCTAGTATTGTATTTATATTGTTATATTGTCTAGTATTTTGTATTATCTATTTTGTTTTTGTAAACTGGCTCTGCCGTACATTGAAATAAATAAATAAATAAATTTTTGATTTTTACACATTTTTAAAATATTGAGTTTTAAGGTCATGTGACTTCAAAACTTTCTTCCTATTTGTCCTATTTGATTGAAATTTGGTATTTGAGATTTATTTAATATACAATTATCGTTTTTTATTAATAACAAACCATTTTTTTTCAAACTATTAATAAACCGTCCAATCATATAAAAAAAAAGTATTTAAAGTATTTTCGAATTAGGAAGAAGTTTTGATGGTATTACATAGCTGAAGATTTGCAGTGATGATTTGAGTTTATATTTCTTTTAAATAAGTAAATAAGTCTATTTTCTTCTTATTTTCAATTTTTTGAGCGTGTGAGATAGTAATTTCTTAATTGATTTTTGCTATAAGTGACTAATACCCAATAAAATAAGTAACTCATTATGAATTCGTCACAACAATACAGATTTTACTCATAACAGTGATGAATCCTTTTCAATTGGATGATGTTTCCGCTCGGAATGTTCCGTTTTCGAATATGAAAACTAAAACTTGATAAAATCCTACAAAATAGAATTCCCTCCCTCGCTCTGGTTTTATCGCATTTTAAAACCCAATAACCCTCATCGTCCCGATTTTCGAGATTTTCACCCCAAACTTTTAATCTCCTGACTGCCATGTAGTGAAATTAGTTTCTATTTAAAAAATAAAAAAAAAGGAAGAAAAGGGATCGAGGGTGAGTCGACGACTGCCATTACGTCCGCGCTCATTTTACGATCATAAAATTTAAATAAAGCTCGACTTACCCCGGAAAATATTATTTTTATTCGGAAACTGGCGGTCCGCCACGCATTTTGCTTTTGCGTAATTAGTTTCGGACAGGGCGGAACCGAGCAGAGAATTTTGAACCAGAATCCAAATTTAAATTATTATATTAATCAGAAAATAGTTGTTGAGTCTTTAATTTTTTGAGTGATAAAATTTTTGAATTTTTGTATTTTTAATTTTTTTTTTAAATTTAGTATTAATATGTTAACACAATCCAACCTATAAGAGAACATTTTTTTAATTTACTAGATTTAGGTAGAAAAATCATTGCTGTGATAAAAAAAATAACAAAATTAATATTAGAATCAATCTTAAAGATTAGAGATTATTTTGGTAATTTTGTGCCATTATTAACAAAAACCCTTTAAATCACTGTTAGTATTAACAATTTTTAGCCCTAGAAGAAGACTATATATTTTTTATTATTAACAGTATATTGAAGTTTAAAATCACTGCTGAGATTGATTAGACCTAAAAATCACTGTTGATATTAGTATTTCATAGTTCTTAGCTCTATAAGAGAGCCAACAATTGTTTTTTACTTCTTGCAGATTGAATAATCACTGTCAAGATGTCAAGCCTAAAATTAGAAAATTCCCTCTAATTACCTTTTATTTACCTTGACAACGGTAGTAGATATAACCAGCGAAAGGTTAGTTCAAATTAGGTATTTTTATTAAATAAGAAGGTTTTCTCATTGTTTACAATTTCAATATTCATAATAAAGTTAGGTAGAATATTGAAAAGAAGAAACGAGCTCAGATATCAATCAATCAATCAATCAATGCTTTATTGTCAAGAAATTATTACAATTTGTAGACAAAGCTGTAAAACAAAAAAGACACAAAAATACAAACAAAACGCAATTAAAGAAAGAAAAACAAAACAAAACAAAATAAAAAAAATAAATAAATAGAATAGAATATCTACAATATACACAGATTAATACAATTTAAGAATTGTAAGTAGTCAAAAATATTAATATAAAATATACAATTTAATGTATATAATGTCAAAAAAAAATATAAAAAAATCCTAAAATAGCTACACAAAGCAGTATACCTAACATTTACAAATAGTAAAAATACATAATCAGCTAGTGCGAAATTTCAAATCAATGATTAAAAAAAAAAATCGTTAACTGTGTAAAAAACTCTCTCCAGTAAGAATGCTTTTAATGCTTTACGAAATGCAAAAGAAGATGTGATGGATTTAATTTCCAATGGCAGATGATTGTGCATTTTTTTACATTATATAATATGGAACTTTCGACCAATTCTGAATGTGGGGTGGGCAGGTATAGATCATGTTCCGTGTTTCTAAGTGGATAACTATGGGAAGGCCTAGCAGATGCTGAATCGTGTTTGCGTATTAGACAAACGGACTCAAATATGAATAAAGATGGAAGAGTTAATATTTGAAATTTCTGTATGAGACTTCTGTATTTAAGTCTCAGGGTATAACGTAAAGCTCTCTTTTGTAGCCTAAAAATACGGTCAAATTGAGTTGCACTACATGTACCCCAGAGTGGAAGGGCGTATCGAAGGTGCGATTCAAAAAGGGCAAAATAAACTGTTCTAGAAGTAGACAGGCTAAGCTCCTTAGAAATTGATCTTAACGCAAAACAAGCGGAACTTAATTTTCTTGATAAAGAGTCAATATGTGTGTCCCATTTTAATGAGCTGTCAACAGTTGTGGGCATTTATCTTGAATCGCTGTAGGTTGTATGCGACGGGAAATATGTGAAGTGGAAGCCCGTTCCACAAAGAAGATGTTCTTCAGATAAATGAGTCCCGATATAGCGACGTCCTTGAGGTAGGCAGGTGGACTCGATGTTGATGAGCCCCAATTGCTAGACGCGTCCTTCTTGCCGGAACAGCCCTGGGTGGAATCAGGCCTGCCAGCTCAGAGGAGCACTTACCGTGATAATAACGGTAGAATAAACAGAGATCAGCCACCTTTCTCCTGTGCTCCAGACTATCCAGACTCTTTGTCAGTTCTGGTTAGAATCCAGCAGGTTTAAACTATGCTTGGGTGCAGAGCTCCAGACATGCAAGCAATACTCGAGGGAAGGGCGTATTTGAGCCTTATATTAGGTTTGTTCTCACAGCAGTAAGAAACAAGTTTTCGACAAATACACATGCGCAATAGAGTAAAATGCGTACGCACAGGAACTTCTGATCGGTTTCAAATCAAAAGTTTGATGTTCTTACACAAATTTCTGATCGTCATCTGATAGTCAGACTTGTTTTCGGATTTATTTCAAGCAAAGTGTCAGAGCATTCGTGTAGCCAATCAACGCCGATCTTCGGAATATGAACATAACCTCTAAATTCTTGTTTGTATTTTGTCATTTTATTCCTTGATATTCGTTTTGAAAATTGTATTTTAAATTGTTGGATTAGTCTAAAAATAAATATTAAGGAAACAAGTGATTTTGAATCGTCGGAATAATCTGATCAGAATTATGTGGATTCTGACACAGACTTTTAAAGAAGATTTAATTGAAGAACGGATAAAGCCCAAAAATCAAAACTATTTTCATGAAACTGTGTCCCAATTTAATAGAATAGAATTTCTCGACCATTTTAGAGTAAGTCTTGAAGTAGCAAATAATCACACAATCTTAATCTCTATTAATAATATACAGCTATTTCAAGGTTGTAGTATATTTTTTGTTTTGTTTATGTTTTATTTATTTTCCCATTTCCCACTGGCATAAAAAAGTGAGGTTATTTTTCTTCTCCACCCAACCCGTATTTGATGTTCGCACAGACGGTTTCAAATCGATCAGAAGTTGTAATATTTTACACATGCGCATCAAGAATGGTTTGGAAACAGTTTCAAACTTGTAAGAAATTTGCAGTGAGAACAAACCTAAAGAGTCAGCAGCTGTTCTGGTGTATACAGTTTTTTCGTTTTGAAAAGCACTCCGAGTTTTTTAAAAGCCGCCCTGGCGACCTCGGCAACGTGGTCATGCCAAGACACACTGTTGGTGACCTCGACTCATAGAAGATGTAAAGATGATTTCATTGGCAATGTTTTCCCTGCCATAACCAGCTCCGGCCCACCAAGGTTAGTCTTCATCGTAAATACTGCAGCCTGCGTTTTTTTAAGCTTTAGATTGGATTGACAGTGGTTCCTAGCAAATCGTTGATATATACCAAGAAAATGGTGGGGGATAGAATGCATCCTTGAGGGACTCCAGCGTTAATGTTAAATTTGTCGGAGAGGTATCCATCGACGGCTACTTGGATTGTTCGTTGTTCAAGAAAACTTTTGATCCAATTCAATAATGAGTTTTGTATGCCGATTGAGGAGAGCTTAGTTAGTAGTCCCTCATGCCACACTCTGTCAAATGCCTTGGAAATGTCAAGAGCGACTGAGCGGGACTCGCCGTGCTTGTTCATGGCCTCCGTCCACAAGTGTGTGACGTAGGCCAGAAGATCGATGATCGCTGATTAGTCCAGATGATTCCAGATATCTTAACAGTTGTTGGTTGACTGCTTTCTCCATAATCTTCGATATTACTGGAACTAGTGCAATTGGGCGGTAGTTGGAGGGCATCGTCTTCTTACCCTTTTTGGGTACAGCTTGCACTCGAGCAGTTTTCCAGCATGTTGGAAATTGGCCCTGCTTATACGATGCCGTGAACAGTCTACATAAGGCAGGAGTCAATTCGTCTGCACAATGTTTTAGTATTAGGGCTGGAATTCCATCGGGTCCAGTAACTTTGTTGGTGTCTACGCTTTTAAGAATTTTATTTATAATTTGTTGGGGAAACGAAATTTCTCCCATCGATGAATTCACCCTTGGCAAATATGGCGGTGTTTTGCCTTGCGAGTGCAGAGTAGAATTGGATGCGAAGGGTTTACCCAGTAAGTTGGCTTTTTCCCTTGCTGTTACCGCGATAGAACCATCATCTGCTGTTAGGGGTGGCAAGGCCGACTTAGCAAATCCTTGACTAACGGCTTTTGATACCGACCAGAAAGATCTTGTTCCATTTGGGTAGTTTAGCAGTTTGTTTTTGATCCTGTTGTTGTGACTCTCTTTGCATTCATCAATAATTCGCTTGCAGCTATTTCTGGAGGCTAAAAAGTTCCTCCGATTTTCGATGGAAGGATGTTGACGCCATTTGCGATATGCTGCGTTTTTAGTGTTTACTGCCTTTTTGCAATTAAGGTTGAACCATTGCTTGTTGTTTGATCAACATTTAGTAGAAAAAGGGATATAAGCTTCCATTCCTGCCAAGATCGTCTCTGTAATTAGGTTTGCACATTCTGAGATGTTATTGCTTCTAAAGCAGACTTCTTTCCAAGGGAATGAGCGATAAAATTCCCGAAGATGGTTCCACTCTGCTGATTTATAGTACCATACCTGCGGCATCGGAGGATCCTGCGTTTTAACCTCCAACTGGCAAGAGACTGTTATCAATTTGTGGTCCGATGTTCCTAGGGGGGCATGTACTGATACTGTGTACGAGTCAGGGTCTGAAGCCAAGACCAGCAGTGCGATTCTTATTTACTATTTCGAGACGTCTCGTCTCGATTACTACGATTTCGCGATTCTTATTAGGAAAACCGAGACAACACGTAACGATTCGAACTGTCATTTCAGTCGTGATCGATGTAGATGCCGAAATGGTATCTTAACCTCACATATTTATTATTTTCTTGATCGGTCTGGCGATTAAGGATAGTTTTAATAAAACTATTAAAATGTCCTTTGATTGCGTTTGCAAATTTTTTCGAAGAATATCCGGATTTTGCCAGAGGGCGATTGTCTTGCTCCAATGCCCGCCAGGAATTTAAAAAAACTATGGCAAGAACTGGCAAATATCTTAAATTCATTAGGGCATGGAACAAGGACAACTGAAAAGTGGCAAAGGGTAACAAAAGTTATTTTTTTTTTTAGAATTATTTATAACAACATAAGAATAAAGTTAAATTAAAATATATTATGGAGCATAGATGTCTGGAATTTTGAAAAACTATTCAGCATTATTTAGTTAATTTAAATGTGTCTCTTGGGAAGTTTTATCTCCTATTTTTTAGACATGGTCAGATTATAAACTCAACTTAAAAAAGAGGGCTTCAGAATTAAAGAAATAGCAGACTCAAACAGGAGGAGGGCCTCTTTTAACAAATAAAGGTATATCTGACACTGATAACCGATTATTAAATATTCTTGGAAAGACATTTTTTGAAGGCTGTGGAACACAGGAAAAAGGTGTAAGTATAATATTGCCTTGTAGCAATAAGTTACTAATAGCAAAGCCTTAAACAAATATAAATAGAAGTTTTAAACAAATATTTGTACTTCCTCTTATATTATCCCTAAACAATAAAAAAAAACATTAAGATTGAAAAAATGTCATAAATACCTCCCGTTCATTTTAGTTTGAATCATATCACGAAAAATTGGTTATTCCAAAGAAGAAAACATGTTCTGCTACATCTACAATTACTTCTGAAACATTATCAGTTAGCCCTGTACAGCAAATAGTGTCCCAAATTGATTTAGAAAATATGCCAGATTCAAATTTATTAGTTTCCGCACCCTCAACACAAAGAAATGAAAGTCTTCAACAAGAGAAAAGAAAAGG
Source organism: Anthonomus grandis grandis (assembly GCF_022605725.1). Lineage (NCBI taxonomy): Eukaryota > Metazoa > Arthropoda > Insecta > Coleoptera > Curculionidae > Anthonomus > Anthonomus grandis. Next base: position 7,399,240 of record NC_065563.1, on the reverse strand, counting down.
TCCAGATGATGACCATGATTATTTTGCCCATATAAAGCTACAAGAGAGAAACCCAAATAAAAAGAAAAAACATGATACAATCAATTATTATCAAGATACAATCAATATTCTAGAGAATAATGATAATCGTTTGCAAAAGTTAGAAAATAGGTTAGAAAACATTGACAACACTTTAAATACAAAATTAACTGAACTCTGTGAAATTTTAAGAAACAAGAACCCTAAGAAAATGTAAAACTACATTCAGACTGAATTTTGAGGAATCTACGTTTCTAGCTTTAATTTTGTTTGAATAAAATTATAGGTTTGTTTGTTCCTCTAGGAAATTGTGATATTTAATACTAGACATACTTAGGAAATGTTTTTGAAAAAAAGTTTATATTTATAACCATGGATATGTTCAGATATGTTCTCTTTCACTAGTATACATTTTTAAGTTATGTTTTTTTGTTTAATTAGAATGAGTTTTTGATTTGTAATCCTTACAAAAAGTATTTGAATATTTGATGTTCCTTATTATATATATTAATTTTTTGTTTACCTGTTTTCATAATGTAAGATTTTCAGTTGGTTTTTTTAATTTTATTTGTGTTGGTGATTTGTGTTTGGTATTATAAATAAAAAAGTTTATTGTTACTTCAACATGTTGAACATTAAACAATAATCAAGTTATATACCAATTAAACTATATTTTGACCAAATAGACACTAGTTTTATTCAGAAAGACAAACTTAATGGTAATATTACTGTAATATTAGTTTTATATCTAAAGCATAGAAAAGTAATTTGGATTTTATTAAATATTAAAATATGTGTTAACAATACTTCTTCTTATTGCCTCTCCCTCTCGAGCACCTAAGTTACCCATTATATTTTGATTCCCTATATTTTGTAAGATGTCATTTTCCTCTTCATTATCATTTTCTTCATGTTCAATACCAAAAGTAATACACAAGTTGTGTAATACACAGCATGTGTTAACTACCTTTCCTACAAATTCTGGAGCATATCTTGCTACTCGTTCTTTTAACAAGCATCGGAATCTTGCTTTCAAAACCCTATTTGTTCTTTCAATACAGTTTCTCGGCCTTATATGGTTTTGATTGTAATGGGATTCTGAAGAGCCTTCTAAAGGGTTTTGGTATGGGGTCATTAATACTGGTTCAAGTGGGTAGCCTGATTCACCCAAGAGCCATGTTCTTCTCAGACCCTGACGATATTGTGTTAAAAGGAAATTTTTTACCTCAGAATTTCTCCAAATAAATGAGTCATGAGTTGATCCTGGGTAATTGGCATTTATAGACAAAATTTTTAAGTCTGAATCACAAATAAGTAGCATATTTAGGGAGTGATAACCTTTGCGATTGATATAATTGTGTTCCTCATTATTTGGTTTTAGAATGGCAATTTGAGTGCAATCAATTGCCCCTACAACACCGGGAAATTGGAATTTTTGCATAAAATTCTCTTTCACAATGCTCATCTCTCTTCTTGTTGTAGGAAATTTAATGGTCCTAGCTGTAAGGTTGTCATTAATGGCATTGGTGACCTCATGAACGTATCTATAAGAATTATGTGATTTAATGTTGATATAAACTTATAGCAAATTAAATTACCTATGGACAGATGTTTGACTAACTCCTAAATTAAAATCTCCTCCTACACTTCGTTGATAAGAACCAGTAGCATAAAATCTTAGGGCAACCAAGACTTTTTGTTGCACTGTAACTCCACTAAGGTATTTTGGTTGCCTTAAGTATGGCGTTAACTCTTCACATAAAAATCTGAAAAGAGCTTTATTTATACGAAATAGCTCTTTAAATTTGGTTTCTGAGAGTTCCTCCAGGTTCAATTCCATCCTTATTCGTCTTCTTTTGCTCCTCCTTAAGGTCTGGTTGAGTCTTCTAATTTCTTCTTAATAAGCAACATCACGAAATATTGGTAACGTTCTAATAATAATTTGAAACAGAATAAAGCAAATAAATGAAGCAAAATTTAAAAAACTCATAAGAAATAGCAACGGATTATGATTTGAAAGCCGACAGTGATAATTGACAATAATATGTTGCTACGAATCGACTGCTACGACTCGAGATGAAATGAGAATCACATTTTACTCGGGACCGAATTGTGTCTCGAACGAGATATGTCGATTCGAGACGTGACGTATCGACCAATGAGAATTGCACCACAGATCTAGGAGACTGGCGAACTCGCCGTCTCGATCGGGGATTCTGGTAGGTTCCTCCACAAGCTGCGTAAGCCCGCATATGGTGGCAAATAGCTCAGCTTCTCGTCCTTCATCATCGTTCTTATTGCAGAAGCGCAGCCACTTGATATTGTGAACGATAAAATCACCTATCACGATGATTTCTGCGCTTGGGTAGTCAATTTGCAGATGGTTAATACAATCAACCAGGTTCAAAAAGAGTCGTCTATATTGGGTGTCGCTTGGTGGTTTGTGGTTTGTTGCTTGAGATACAGCAGATAAATTTCGTGGCACCACTGGCTATTATTTTAAACCACATGACGTCGAAGTCCGCAGGTTCAAGCGTTTCCTCCCGCTGGCAACTCAAATCGTTCTTGACAAATACTGCCAATCCAAAGTTTAGTCGAAATCGGGTGTGTAGGTCGTATCCAGGATAAATGAGGTGAACATTTATTGTTGAAGGTTTCACCTTTGTTTCTGCCAATGCCAGAATGTGAGGCTTATTTGATTGCAGGTGTTGGTGTACTGCATTAATATTGGTGTTTAGGCCTCTGATGTTGCAGAAATTGATTTTAAGGCTTTTTGATCGGCCTGATGGACCCCCCGATCAGCCTCCACCCGGAGATCCGAATGGGAGGCGAGTTTACCTCCGGAAAGTTTTGGTCGTGAGGGCGCCATCATGCATTTACTTTTCTTCTCCATTTCCCCTTTGGAAACCGGACACATCGACATGGCGGCGAAACGTAAGTTCCATGGAACCACTTCACGCCGCCTAAGTCCTATGTGGTGGTATTGAACCGGGCGATGCAAGTGGACAACATCTACCACCAAAGGGGTTGCTCTTTTAGTCGCCTTTTACGACAGGCAGAGCGTACCGGAGGGCTATTCTACCCCGGCCCTCCCCGGGGGTTTTGCGTTACCAATTGCGTTATCAAGTACAAAAGATTGCAAGGTATTTTTATAGGACAACATTTTGTTTTGGAAATGTTGAGACAAAGGAGATTAGAGTCGCACCATGATTTGATAGTAGTTAAATCACTTGATACGGTTCTATGAAGTGTAGAAATATCCGGATTACTCCAGGTAAAACTAGTATCATCAGCAAATAGACAGACTTTACCGTTAATATTTAGATTAGCAATGTCACTGATGAAAATAAGAAACAAAATAGGGCCAAATATGGAACCTTGAGGCACTTTGTATTGGCTTGCAAGAAGACATAGTTGAATCAATTCTCACAGCTTGACTTCTGTTACTGAGATACGACTTAAACCATTCAAAAGGTGCTCCTCTGAACCCGTAATATTGCAACTTTTTTAATAAGATGTCATGATTAACACAATCAAAGGCTTTAGAGAAATCACAGAAAATTGTTGCTGTAGGGTGTTGGTTGTTTAAGCTAGAGTATACATTATTAAAAAGAGAAAACATAGCATCATTTGTGCATTTGTTATTTAAAAATCCAAATTGATGGGAAGTAAGTATTTTATAATTTAGCAAAAATGATAGAAGTCTTTTTTTAACCAATCTTTCAATAATTTTTGAAAGTGTGGGAAGAAGAGCAATAGGGCGATAGTTGAAAGACTGATCTTTGTCTCCTCTTTTATGTAGTGGAATTATTATTGTCCCTTAATTCCAGAAGAGCCTTTGTTTTTGATTTCCCTAATTGAACTGCAAAGCTCTGGTAACACTACGGGCGTAAAGAAGAAACTGTGGAAATTCTCATTTGCAATGGGAAGATATGAAAGTGGATCATGGGAAGGAGTTATGGTACTCATTAAATTATTTGCCACATTTACCAAATAACCATTAAGGTTCTCAGATAAAGTGGAGATTGTATTCAACAAAGAAGGTTTATTTCTCAAAGCATTAACAATCGACCATGTTTCCTTAGCCACATTTTTAGATTTAGCCAGTCTCCTATTATAGTAAATATCCTTGGCGGCTTTTAAAGTTCTCTGATAAATCTTTTTGTAAAGTCTTACGTATTTATGAAAAAAAGCGCTGTCTGAAAATTTCTTAAGATGAGATAATAAGCGCATGTTCTTAGCAGATGTACGCAAGCCTTGGGTAGACCAGGGGCTATGTTGCTTCTTTTTAAGAGGTCTCAAAGGAAAGGATTTGTGAGAAGGACTAGATAGCATTTTTACAAATCTAGAGAATTCTGAATCAACGTCGTCAGAGAGAATATTCCAGTCAGTTGATTGACAAAGGTGCCTAAAATGTAAAAATTTTTTATACGAGAAAATACGGCCTAATTTTCGTGGAACATTTTTACTTTTAGATTTAGGTACGGAAAAATTTGTTAACATTGCTTCATGGTCTAAGAAACCTGAGCTTAAGACAGTACAATCGACAAAGTCTGACTCAAAGGAAGATACGAAATAATCTATTGTACTAGAGCTGGTTTTAGTTATTCTGGTAGGTGATTCAATGTGCATGATTAAGCCAAAAGGGTCGAAAATGGACTGGAGAGATTCTTGAGCAGCACACACACTGGAAAAATCAATGTTTAGGTCGCCACATAAAATGAGTTTGCTTTTTAACGGCAGAGACTCAAGCAATCTTAGTAATTTTTGGAAAAAATCATTTACGTCAGCATCAGGTGTTCTGTAAATACAAACAACGTAAAGATCAAAATTATTATTGTAGACAATGGGAAATTCAAATATTTTTTCAGAAACTAAATTATCGAACTTGGTTACCATTGAAAAGTCGTTGCTAGTAGATAAAATCACAGTACCTCCATGAGTTAAATTTGTTCTATCAAATCTGGCAACTGTAGTGTAATTATCCACCATCACAGGCTCACCAACATGCAACCAATGTTTAGTTATGGCAACGATTTCTGGAAAATGAAGCTCTTCTAGTAAAAGAAATAAATCATTAGTTTTATGTCTTAAGGACTGAATATTTAGAGAGAAAATACTAAGCTTGCCATTGTCCAGTATTTCAGAGGGTGCTTGATCCTCTGTTCGCGTCAAGTCATTTAAAAATTTTTTTTCCTGGCGGGAGATCCACCAGAATAATAATTGTTATGACTCTCTCTGATTTTTTGAAGGCGTAGGAGCTTTTCTGATGAGAAGAAGGACCTGAAGGCTGAAAGATCTACTTCAACTTCAGTTGGACCAATACCATAGGCATCATGGTACTGAATGTAGAGCCTCCGCAAAGAGTCCACGTCACCAGGAAGTCCCTCTGATGCAAGTGCCAATCGGATGCTGGTGTTGGTATGTCCTTCAAAACACACACTGGAGGGTTGATCATGCAGATAGGCAAGGAATAGCCTAAGAGGTTTTAAGATGGAAGGGTCTATCAGTCTAGCCAATAAATAGCGACCAGCAGTCGTATCTGAGTCTCTTGATAGTCGCACTATTGGTGGAGTCAACGGGTCCATATTTGCTGCTTTATTCGCCACTGAATTATTATCGATGACAAAATCAACCTCTAATAATTCTGTTGCAAGGGATTTAGAGGCAGCAATGGCCTCCCTATCAGAACTAATTTTCAAAGATTGAACCTCTCTGGATGTTGTAGCAGATGTTGATGGAACTGAGCGATGTGGCAGGTTATGGCTGTCTGGAGAGTGAGGCTTAGACTTAGCTGGGTGAGGTGGTACTATTTATTTGGACTGGCGCTTTAGACGTTTCCAAATATGAATTTATGAGAGTGCCCGGTGGCCACATACTAATATCCTTCAGCCGCTTTAAGTGATTTGAGTTCTGCCCACCATTTTGAAGTCGGAATGTGCAATGTCCTTGGTTTTTAGCATTGATATGGTTTTTAACATCGGATAAAGTCCGTCGTTCCCAGTTTTTCTTTGATGAAGTGTGCAAGCTGATTTCCGGTAAACGGAGGTGGGATATTCAAATCAATAGATTGAATGAATGAATCGTTCTTTGCAAAAAATACAACTACAATTGTACAGTAGAAACTACAATTCAATCTATGTAGCGAGTTACATATTTTATTGGGTATTACGTAGCACTTATGGCAAAAATCAATTTAGAAAATTTTATCTCACTTGCTCAAAACAGACTTATTCACGTATTTAAAAGAAATATGAAGTCAAATCTGTAATGATACCGTTCGATATACTTAATTACTTCAATTACTTCCAGCCGATAAAGGTAATGCTACTGTTCTTTTAAATATTAACACTTGTGAACATAAATTGTATTTAATAATTAATGATGGTAAATATTCTAAATTATCTAAAGATTCTACAAAAAAAATTGAATGACAAATTTATAATTTACTTAAAAAGCATAAAAACTAATTTTCTAATATTGATAGATTTAAATTAACTCCAAATATTAGTAAATGACCATATTTTTATGGTTTACCAAAAATACATAAAAATAAATGTTCCTTTAAGACCCATAGTTAGTAGCATAAATTCACCTACTCACCCTCTTGCAAAATATCTTTTAAATATCCTAACTCCATACACTAATAATTCTGATTCTCACATTAAAAATTCTCAACACTTTTTAGAAAAACTTTCTACAATTTCTTTTGATCCTCATGATCTATTGGTAAGTTTTAATGTTGTAGGTCTTTTTACTAATGTTCCCGTTGACAAAACTTTAAATATTGTTAAAAATAAATTAGAGAATGATAATAATTTAGCAGAATGTATAACACTAAGTGTTAGTAAGTACATTTTTAGAGCTTTTAACCTATTGTGTAAAAACTACTTATTTCCAATACAATAATGAATTTTATCAACAAAACTTTAGCATGGCTATGGGTTCTCCTCTTTCACCAATTTTAAGTAATATATTTATGGAAAATTTTGAATCTGAAATTATTAATACATTTGATAAAAAACCTAAAATATGGTGGCGATATATACAGAGTGTTTTAAAATTCAGTACATATACAGGGTGTCCAAGATAAGAATCCTAAGCATGGGGATCTCGGTACCTGGTGGAGATACAGCTTCGGTTAAATTAGGAAAAAGTTGTGCACTTTGAAGCGTATTTACATGCCGTTGAGAAACTTCAAAAATTTCCATGGCCTGCTGAGATATTTGGAAAAAACGGAAATTTGCCAATATCGATTTTATTTTTTCCTGGCTTTATTTTAAAAGATATCAAAAAACTATTGACACTTTCTCATTGACACTTTTGAAGTAGTACGTGATGGCGCTTTTAAATTTTATATCCGACGTTTCGTTTCCGAGAAACCACCATCAACTTTATTTTTTTATATGGCGTGAAAAGAAAGTACACCCTGTATCTGATTCCATTTTTTATTACAAATTCAACGATGTATCACATGTCACATTTTTTTTGTTAGTTTAAAGGAAAAATACAATTTTTCTTTTTTTTTTAAACATATTATTAAGTAGGCTTTGGAAACAAATGATTTGACACTTTGACGTAAATACCTTTTACCCTGTCACATATTTTTTATTAAATATTAATTGCCATTGTTGTTACCGTGATTGTCGAGGTGTTGTTTGTTGAGTAATTATTGTTATTATTATTTACTGTTGTCGTTATTATTGCTAAAATTGTGTTATTATCTTCAAATATGCCTGGTGGTCATTATAGTCATGAAGAGAAGTTTGACATGCTGTCGTGCTACATTTTGTGCTACAAAAATACTGTAAATACAGCAGCAATGTATCTTAATAAATTTCCAGATAGAAAGCAACCATGTAAATCCATTTTCTTAGAGTTGGCTCGAAATTTAAAAGAATATGGTTCGTTTAAAAAGCCTGTTTTATCTCGAAAAAAGGAATCTCTTGAAGAAATTCAAAATAATGTTTTACAAGCAGTTATTGAAAACCCCGAGATATCAACCAGGCAAATTGAAAAAAATGACGGAGTGGCCAAATCTACAGCTCAGTTTATTTTACGTAAAAACAGATATCACCCCTACAAATTTAGAATTTGCCAAGGACTTAAACCTGGGGATTTCGAACGACGTCGACATTTTTGGGAGTGGTATACACGTGCCTGTGAAAAGGATTTTAATTTTCCATCAAAAATAATATGGTCCGGCGAAAGTATGGTCACTAATAATGGTATCTTTAACCGCCGCAATAGTCATTACTGGGCCCAACAAAATCCGCGTGTTAAGAAAATATCTAGACATCAACAACGTTTTGGGCTTAATATGTGGTGTGGAATTTTAGGAACCAAAATACTAGGTCCATTTATTTACCATTATTCATTAACAGCAGAACGATATCTTAATTTATTGCAAAATGATTTAGAAGACTGCTTGGATGATTTACCTCTGGCACAAGTCAGTAGCTGTTGGTTTCAACAAGACGGGGCTCCTGCACATAATTCTGGGAAAGTTCGACAGTACCTTTCGCAGCGTTTTCCTGAAAAGTGGATTGAAACCTCCAGTGAAGTGTCTTGACCAGCGCGATCCCCGGACTTAACCCCTTTGGACTTTTTCCTTTGGGGATTTATTAAAAACCGAGTCTATCAACATTCTTTTGGAACTGAGCAGGAGTTACGAGAATGTGTGACGGCCGCTTTTCAAAGTATTACGCCAGAGATATTGCGTGATGTTTTAACTGCTACTGTAAGAAGATCATACTTATGTCTAGAAAATAACGGAAACCTGTTTGAACACCTGTTTTAAATTAAATTTATAAAATACGTTAATTTATTTGCTTTTTTCGTTATTTTTAAAATGTATTCATTATTTGTTGCATATCGTTAGAAAACTCATAAAACATTTGTCTATTACTGGTTACATTTTTTTATTTATAAGTAGTACAATGTACAATGCAAATCAATGCTTCATTTAGCTTCATCACTCTCTAAATAGATATTAAGAAAAATGTGACAGACTCGGTAACAGGTATTTACATACGTCAAAGCATTTGTTTCCAAAGCTTACTAAAAAAATATGCTAAAAAAATAGAAAATTTGCATTTTTCCTTTCAACTAACAAAAAAAATGTGACATGTGATACATCATTGAATTTGTAATAAAAAATGGAATCAGATACAGGATGTACTTTCTTTTCGCACCATATAAAAAAATAAAGTTGATGATGGTTTCTCGAAAACAAAACGTCGAATATAAAATTTAAAAGCGCCATCACGTACTACATCAAAAGTGTCAATGAGAAAGTGTCAATAATTTTTTGGTATTTTTTAAAATAAAGCCAGGAAAAAATAAAATCGATATTGGCAAATTTCCGTTTTTTCCAAATATCTCAGCAAGCCATGGAAATTTTTGAAGTTTCTCAACGGCATGTAAATACGCTTCAAAGTGCACAACTTTTTCCTAATTTAACCGAAGCTGTATCTCCAACAGGTACCGAGATCCCCATGCTTAGGATCCTTATCTTGGACACCCTGTATTTTAAGGGCGTATTCCTGAGGTCAAATTAGGACTTTTTTTTTATAAACATGGGTCCTAAAATGCACCACCTTCAAGCTACAGCCATCGCAAGAAGTGTAAAAAAAATCGAATTTTTAAAACTGTGTCTACAGTTTTGCATCAAATTTAACGAAATTTGGAATACCCCCGTTATTTTGGGCGGTCCAAAAGGCGTAAAACTAATTTTAAGGGGTGCACACTTTTGACGGCCAAAATTTTACGTGTACATATTTTTTTTTTTAAATTAAGCTACACCAAAAAATAGACCATACAAAAATTTAAATTTTTGGTCTCCTGCATTTTTTTCATACGACTATTAGTTTTTGAGAAAATCGCCGGTGAATAAAAGGATAGCAATATCGTAAATAAAAAATCAAAGAAAAAATTTAGCAAGTATAGGCTGTGTTTCGCAATTGTTGACATTTTTATTTTTGAGGTTTTAGTAGTAGGCTGTGAGTATTTGTTTTAGACATTTTTTAACTTTCTTGACATTTGGTGTAAAATAAATTTACTGTCATTGTTGACTTTGTTTAATTCCAGTAGTTTACTTCCCGTTTTAGATTTAAACTGTAGTTTTTATTTCCATGTTTTATTTCTAAACGCTAACATTGCTAAAATGGAAAATGAACGTTATTCATTCGAACATCTTGCAGACATCCATTTTGTTTATGGTCTTGCTGATGGTAACGCGTATGAAGCTCAAAAATTGTATCAGTTAAGGTTTCCTAATCGCCGACTCCCGAATGTACGAACATTTTCAGAGTCACATCGGCATCTTAGGGAATACGGTAGTTTTCGGACCCCCAGGAACAGTGCAGGCAGACCGTAACAAGCACGAAACCCAGTGACAGAGGAGCAAATTTTGAATGCCATCGACGACGATCCTGGCCTAAGCACCCGACAAATAGCTCGGAATTCGGATGTTTCTCATACAACTGCCTGGCGCGTTTTGCACGAAAATAGCTTGTATCCATACCATATTCAAAGAGTTCAAGCTTTGCTACCTCAAGATTTCCCAAGGCGCTTACAGTTTGCAAGGTGGTTACTTCAGAGATGCGCGAGAGATAATCATTTTTTATCAAGTATTCTATTCACAGACTAAGCTCATTTTTCACAGGAAGGGGTGGTGAATTTTCACAATGTGCATGTTTGGGCAGCAGAGAATCCGCACGAAATTAGGCTATCTCACCACCAGGAGCACTTTAGTCTTAATGTATGGGCAGGTTTAGTGGGAGATGAGTTAATTGGTCCTTTCTTTTTTCCTAGAATTTTAGTTGGCGACACTTATTTAGACTTTCTACAGCACCAATTAAATGGTTTACTAGACACTGTACTTTAAATGTGCGAGCGAACATGTAGTTTATGCATGACGGTGCCCCCCCTCATTTCCGTATAACAGTGCGTGACTATTTGAACTTTGTATTTCCTGAGAGATGGATTGGTAGAGCAGGCCCAATACCATGGCCTCCACGCTCCTCGGACTGCAATCTTCTGGATTTTTTTTTCTGGGGATATGTAAAAAGCCTCGTCTATAATCCTGGTCAAGTGCCTTCTCTCGAGGTCCTAAGGCAAAGAATTTTATTGATGCCTTTGAAACAATAAGAAATACTCCCGGAATTTTAAAGCGAGTAAGACAATCTACGAGAAGACGAATGGAGGCTTGTATTGCAGCGGGGGATGCGCATTTCGAGCACTTTTTATAAAAAAAATATTTGTTTCTCAGAAGTTTATTGTTTATTTAAAAAATAATTAATTATTATGTTAATAAATGTTAAATAATTTTTTAACCAATTTTTGTATTTTTATACCGTCATTCTTTAATGTAAATAATTGTTCATCAATTTATTGAAAAAACCTCAATAACAAAGTTTCAACAATAGCAAAACCAGTCTACCTATTTATTGTTAAATGTCGTGCCGCTTAAAAATGTCCTAAAACAAATAGTCACAGCCTACAACTTAATATTATCTGTTTAAATTTTAATTATTACGTTATTGGTAGCCTTTTATTAATTGGTGATTTTCTCAAAAACTATTCGTATTATCAAAAAAATGCAAGAGACATAAAATTTAGATTTTTGTATGGCCTATATTCTGGTGTAGCTTAATTTAAAAAAAAAATGAATGCGTACATAAAATTTTGGCCGTCAAAAGTGTGCACCCCATCAGTTTACCCCTTAAAATTAGTTTTACGCCTTTTCTAAGATAAAGAGTAAATAGACCGCTTAAAATAACGGGGGTATTCCAAATTTCGTTAAATTTGATGCAAAACTGTAGACACAGTTTAAGAAAATTGATTTTTTTTACACTTCTTGCGATGGCTGTAGCTTGAAGGGGGTGCATTTTAGGAACCATGTTTATAGACCTCTTTAAGGGCGTATTTTGACCTCAGGAATACGCCCTTAAAATATATGTAGTGAATTTTGAAACACGCTGTATTGACGATATTTTTTCAACATATGATCATAACGAAATAGATTTAAAAATTTTTTAAATTACATCAATTCCAAAGAATCTACTATAAAATTTACTCGTGAAAAGGAGGCTGATGGTCAGCTTTGACCTTTTCTTTATATTTTAATTAAAAAAGATTTTACAGAATTTTGAAACTAGAATTTACCGTAAAGCAACTCATACTAATAGATATTTTAATTTTAATTCTAACCATCCAATAATGGTAAAAAGAGAAGTGGTAAAAAGTTTATATGATCGTGGGAATATTATTCGTAATAATCAATATTTAACAACTGAAAAAGATTTTATTAAAAGTATAAATATATTATATATTAACACAAAATAATTATCACAAGGAATTTTTGGAAAATTGCTTTAAAGAGTTTGATAATCCACGTATAAAACTGAATCAAATAATTTTTACGAAAAATATTATATTACCATTTATTCCAGGTTTTCATGATAAGATAAAAAGAATTGCTAAAAAATTTATTATAAGAACTATTTTTAAATCACAAAACACATTACAATACTTATTGACAAAACTAAACATTTCAATGAAAATGAATTTAATAAAAATGTAATCTATAAAATTTCTTGTACTTGTGGTAAATTTTATATATAGGTGAAACCTGTAGACCATTACCATTAATGAACTTAAATCTCACATAAAAAACAATGATTTTCAAAAATCCAAAATTACACAACATGCATTCGACAATAACTATAGAATAGACTGAAATGCTTCCTCGATTTAAGCAAAGGAACCAATTTAAAAAATACGTAAACTAAAGTGCATTTATAATGTTAAACAAAGATAAATACATAGCTACTTGTTCGGTTGATTTTAATAATACATGGATTCCTTTGCTAAAAAGAGTGGTAAAACCAAAGTATATAGATTTCAACTGTTCGACTGTGGTAAAACAGAGTATTCTCAAAATTAATTATTGATTTAAAATATTTGATATTTATATATTTTCTATCATAAATTTACAATAAGATCACACCCCTTTAATACTAATAGATTAATAGATTAAACCTCAGCTGCTAGGTGTAGAACAAATTTATTATACCTCAAGTAAATTATTATATTTAAAACTTATTAAACTTAAATTAAATTAAGCATATCGAACGGTATCATTATAAATTAGAGTTCATATTTCTTTTAAATACGTGAATAAGTCTGTTTTCTTCTTCTTTTCAATTTTTTGAGCATGTCAAATAATAATTTCTAAATTAATTTTTGCTGTAAGTGACGTAATACCCAATAAAATAAGTAACTCATTATAAATTCGTCACAACAATACAGATTTTACTTAAGACTGTATAATGTATCTTTCTTAAGTGGAAAAGGTGACTTAATGTCAAGTTTTTTGCAACAATAGGGAAAATAATTTCAATTTCCGGGGAAAAACAGAAATTTCCTGTGTAAATAATTGTAACTGTCTGGAAAAGACGACTTTTAACACCTTTAAACTGGAAAAAATCACACAAGCGAGGAGTATCGCATGTTTTCGCATTTTTCAGTATCGCATGTTTTCCTCTAAATTTCTGAATAACTCCTCTAGGGATTCTTTTAAACTTTAAGGCAGGTATTTAATTAATAAAAGAAAAACATATTTCCAATCGGTTATTCTTGGACTTATTTTGAAAGCGCAACACACAAAAAAAGATGATTTATAATTTAATCAAAAGTCCCGTTACTCATTTATGCGTTTTTAAAGGGCATTATACAATTTGGAAATTCATCATACACGGGTCGCCGTGACGAGCTCATATTTTAAATTACTCGTTTGCTTCTTTTTTTTTCCTCCTGAGCCTGACAAAGCATTATTTATTTATCAGGCGGGTTTCTCCGATAGGAGATACCGTTACGTTGTCATTTTTCTCTTTCTTTGTTGGGGTGATTAGTAACGTGTCCTCCTTTTTTAAAGACATTGATTCTGTTTATGTAATTTATATATATTATTTATGGATATATTGGGTGGAAAATTTGCTTACGAAAGACGTCACTATGCCAGAAATGTCCTGTTCACTTGCTTGGTTTAAAGGAAAAATTAAGCCGGTTAAACAGCCTTTCCAGGAAAAAAGAGGCGTTTTTTATTTTTGTTCCAGACAATTAGGATGATTTTGGTATACAAATTTTTATTAGTTATATTCAATTTTTCTTTAGATTAGTCGAAAAATTAAAAAAATTGTTGACAAAGCGAAACTGGTGTAAAATTGAACAGAAACCATTAAATACAAAACCACAAAAATTAAATAAAACAATTCACAATAATAATCTAAATATAAAAAATACAAACATTGATATCAGACATAATCTCACATTAACAGACCGATATCATAAGAAAGCAAAATAAAGTTAAATTTTAAAGTGCGCCCCAGTAGAATAAAGTCGAAATTATACCCATTTGTAATGACGTCATTTTTGTTTATCTTTGTTTAGCATATTCCAAACAGCGGCGACAACAAACTTTTGAAAAAAATTGGTGTCTGATGATTATTCATCTTTTATATACTAGGTTATGTGAAATATCCGTCACTGTCAATCAAAAATATTGGTTTGTCAACTTGTTCTTGAAAATTATTTCGAAAAGTGTTAGATAATGCCTAAAAAAAGATATAATAGGTATAATGAACAATCGCAGCTGATGATTTTAAATATATTGGCTTTTTTTTTAACTGGAAAAGGAACAAGTCCGAAACGGAATTGCACTTCAAATATTGAGAATGTGATACAGCGAGCCGCAGACGCAACAAAATTGAGCACAACAACGATCGCAAATATAAAGAAGAATGGGATAAAATCAGATCAGGATTACGCAGCCCGTATATCTTCCAACCAAAAGACAGCAAAAACCAAAATTACAACATATTTGAAACATAGAATTCGGGACACAATTTATTCTATGTACGCCAGAAAAGAATATGTAATATTGGCAACAATAAGAGAAAAGTTTAGGGAAGACATTGGGTCCGGTAAAGTTAAAGGGACGTCTAAAAACCGATTTTTTTTTGAAAATTTTTACATAGAATGTTGAGTGTGGTCAAAATATTGATAAAAAAGTGAGGATGATTGGAAAAAATACAAAATTTTGGAAATTATGAAGGTTTTTCTACATACGTTAAATACGTAATTATTGCCAACTTGCACAAGGTTTTTTAGCTCTTGATTTTGCTATAGTTAAAAAATATACATATTGGGGCAATTTTGGAACTTTTTGGGTTATTATTGTAATTGGGTTATTATTGTAAATTTATATAATTTTTTATCGCTTTGGACCCCTTTTAATTACATACTTTGTAATTTACACACAAGAAAAATCAAACAACAACCTTCTTGACAAAAATGGCAGTGGCTTCACTACGTCCCCAGTAGTATTTTTTTGTTTTACCGGGAACACTTTTTAGTTGGATGGGTTGGCTGTGGACTCAATTTTAGATAATAAAGGCATAATATAGTTAGATTTTACATTACATGAACAAAACACATTTATCAGGTGTTAAAAAATAGGTAGTATTTATTTAAATTATTTGATATTTTATGTAATTTTATATATAATAAATATACATTTTGAAAAAAAAACATAATTTAAGATATTTAATTATTTATAGGTAAATAATAACGATGAAGTTTAATGTATTTTAACTTGTAGTCAAAACAATAAATATCTTTAAATTCATTATAGGCATTAGGAATCTCGTATTTGTGCCTATAATTCCCATTTTCTAATTATTATCCCATTCGCTAAGTAGGGCTCAAACGACTACCCAACCCACTATTTAGCGCCAACCCAAGGTTCCAATCCCTTTTTGCAATCCCAACTCCACATGTGCGCCAACCACACAGTCCCATGTGCGCACACGGGGCTACCGCCCCATGTGCGCCCATCTTGTATGCGCACACGGGGCTACCGCCCCGTGTGCATATTTTATGATTATGTTATAAATAAACAAATACTTACCTATAATGAGACAGGACAGAAAATTACGATAATCGTACTAGTACAGTAGACACTCCCAATAAATATGTGACACTTTGACAGTTTTTTTTATTTATGAATAAATCCGTATTTACATATTTGATATTCCTGATTTGCGTGTGAATGGAAATGTCTGTTTATCACCTAAAGAAGTGATGTAAATCCTTCTAAGTTGCAGAATTTTGTTACTTAAGGTTTTAAATTTAAATTAATAGCATATACAGGGTGATTCATTAATATTGCACGAAAATGAAATGCCGTTTTTTTTGGGTTAAATTATGACGAAAAGTTCCTATAAACATATGTCCGAAAGTGCTTCGTTTCCGAGATACAGGGTGTTCAAATTTTCTTAAAAAATCGATTTTTTATTAATATCTAAGAAATGCCTTTGCTGTTTGCAATGTCATTCACACCATTTCTGGATATCTTAATGATGTATCTTTTTGACATATGACAGTTGATTTGTTATTCCAGGGACGTGCCCACGGGGTAAGCGGGTTAGGTTTTTTGTACAAAAAATAGCACCTAGTAGATTTTTTGAACCTCCTGTACATTTTTTGGATGACGCAACTAAAGATGGAATTGTTTCAACTCTTGGGTGTTTTTCGTATCTCCCTCCGTTTTCGATAAAAAAATTAAGAATTGCTTTTTTGCATCCCTCTGTAAAAATACAAGTAAATGCTTTTAAATCACGCGAAAGCAAAGAAATAATTTTCTTCCTAAAATGTAATACTTACCTATTCATAGTGTCGAATATCAAGTACAGCATTAACAACTGCTGATCTAAAAAATACTGCGGAATGTTGAAATTGTAAATACGTATTAAACAAAATTTAGTAAATACTATTATCGTTTTAGTTTTTGTCGCATTCTTTTCGTTGCTTTGAAAATGCAATAAATAAAATACCAGTTCATTTAACATTACTAGGTGTGGCTCAGTGATAAGGTGTTGTTTTTTTCCTGTCAAGTAGACAATTTCCTCATTTTTGTCTAAAATGGAGTACACTTATAGTGAAATGTGCGATATGCACTTTGTGTATGGTCTTGCTAATGGTAATTCACAAGCAGCGAGGCGTATTTACGCGGACAAATACCCTAACCGAGTACTTCCTCATAGTCAAATGTTTACTCGCCTCCATCAACGTCTCAGAGAAAGTGGAAGTTTTAAAAAACTTACAGTCGACAATGGACGACCCCGCACAGTTGCAACCGCAGAAGCTGAAGAAGCAGTGCTCCACGAAATCGAGGATAATCCTTCAACGAGTACAAGACAGATTGCTGCCACTTTAAACATTAGTCAGCCAACAGTGTTTAGAATACTGAAAAATCAGCTTTTGTACCCGTATCACATCCAGCGGGTACAAGCACTTTTGCCAGACGACTATCCTCATAGAGTGGCTTTCTGTCGATGGTTACAACAAAACATTGTAGAAAATCCTCCTTTTTTATCAAAAATACTTTTCACGGACGAAGCTAATTTCTCCAGGAATTCGATAATGAATTTCCATAATAATCACATTTGGGCAGATGAAAATCCACATGGAATAAGTGAAAGTCGCCATCAACACCAATTTTCACTGAATGTTTGGGTTGGAATCATTGAAGACCACTTAATTGGTCCTTTCTTTTTGCAACAAAGGTTAAGTGGAGAAGTGTATCGGCGTTTTCTTCAAGAGGAGTTGCCAACACTATTAGAAAACGTCCCGCTTGACTTAAGGTACCAAATGTTTTTCATGCATGATGGCGCTCCGGCGCATTTCAGCTTAATTGCTCGACAGTATTTAGATAGAGTATATCCCAATCGTTGGATAGGTCGTGGAGGTATACAACCCTGGCCTGCGCGATCTCCCGATCTAAATCCAATAGACTTTTTCCTCTGGGGCCACCTCAAGCAATTAGTTTATACCACCCCCATCGAAAATGTTGAAGAATTAAGAAATCGTATTATTGCAAATTGCGATATTATTCGAAACACGCCAGGGATCTTTGAACGTGTTCGCCAGTCAATGCGTCGCAGGACAGACGCATGCATTGCAGTTGGAGGAACTCATTTTGAACAACTCTTATAGCGTACGTTTCTTAGTCCATAGCTTTTCATTACCTTCATCAATTTACTAATGTTTATTCTAAGAATTTAATTAATGTACCTAAGTTTAATTAAAACTATTTTTCAACAGGTAGTACAGTTAATGTCATATCAAAATTCCAAATTACCGTATTTACTATTCTTCACCCTGTAAATCGATAAGTAGGCATTTTATTATGTTTATTCAAGTTTTTTCAAACGTTTGCATTAAACTAATTTTTTTATCGAAAACGGAGGGAGATACGAAAAACACCCAAGAGTTGAAACAATTCCATGTTTAGTTGCGTCATCCAAAAAATGTACAGGAGGTTCAAAAAATCTACTAGGTGCTATTTTTTGTACAAAAAACCTAACCCGCTTACCCCGTGGGCACGTCCCTGGAATAACAAATCAACTGTCATATGTCAAAAAGATACATCATTAAGATATCCAGAAATGGTGTGAATGACATTGCAAACAGCAAAGGCATTTCTTAGATATTAATAAAAAATCGATTTTTTAAGAAAATTTGAACACCCTGTATCTCGGAAACGAAGCACTTTCGGACATATGTTTATAGGAACTTTTCGTCATAATTTAACCCAAAAAAACCGGCATTTCATTTTCGTGCAATATTAATGAATCACCCTGTATAATGGTCAACGTGATGCCTAGTCGCAAATAGAGTGTAGTTAAGCCGGGTGTAATTGTGAATCATACGTAAGTAGAAAATCCTTTATAATTTTTAAAATTGTGCATTTTTTTACTTCATCCTCACTTTTTTATCAATAAAATGTTCAAACTCAACATTCTATGTAAAAATTTTCAAAAAAAAATCGTTTTTTAGACGTCCCTTTAACTTTAACGGACCCAAGACATTGAATATTTTGAGTTTTCCATTGACTCCTTAAGAAGATGGATCAATAGTATAGGCTTCAAGTGGAAAAAATCAAATAATAGAAAATATTTGATGGACTTGCCAAATATTGTTCATAAAAGAATCAATTTTGGTAATTCTGCAGTTTAGCCGATTTTGTCAAAACTAACGAAAAATGGTCGGGTTTTTTGCAAAGTGGGTAGATTCCGATATATATTTTTCACTAAGAGTGGCGGAAAGCCAAATTTTATCATGAAGAGGGTGTTATCACGCACTAAATCACTGACTATTAGACGCGATTAATCATTAGAATAACCTCGTATACCGTTAGTTTTGTCAACAAATAGGTGACAATTGAGTTGAGGTTAGGTGTGGTGTTGCCAGTTTTGTCACTCTGCAGCTGAAGCCTTGTCTCCAGTCTGGCTTTCGCTAAAGTGGAGAATTCACTCTGTATTTTTTAAGTCATTCGTTATCATAACATATAAAAAATTATGAATGAAACTATTGTATAATCATAACATTATACACTAGTTTCATTACATATCACTTAAAATGTCAATTACATGTAATAAACACAAATTTGATTGAATTGAAAATTTATTTTTAGGACTACATCATTTTTAAAATTTCTTTTTTTTAAGTTCTATCAAAATTCACATATTCGCGGCGAATTATATCGTATCATTCCGCCACTTTTAATTTTTTTTTGGGTAAAATTAGGCTATTTAAAAAAAATTGTAAATTAATACGACCGATGTTGGATGTCTGTTTGCTAAGGACAGCTCAGGCGTTTCCTGTAAACGCTTCCTACTTATCTTACCTTATGACTCCACTTACCTCTTAAAATCAAATTCCTGACTCCCGCCGCTCCCTGGGAGTGGTGTGTCCTATCCCCTCCGATGCTATTAGGTTTGCGAGGGCTAGGAGGTTCCTTTTCGTGTCCTATCCTGACCTGAAAAAAAAAAATCGGAAACATATATTTAAGACATGCCAACTTAAGGTTGAGGACAGCTGGCCCTGAGGAACGCATGGCGCAGGGCACAGAGCTGCGTCGCAAGCCAGTAACCCCTGTGGGGCACCAGGCGCAACCCAACTGGAAAACAAGACGCCCCAGCGAGGTATGGGCGCACTGCCTCGTGGAAACTATATTTCGACACGACTCGAGGGAACTATTATGGAAACTGATAAAAATTCTAATGATAAAAGAAGAACCAAATCAGTAAGTGGCGAAAAACAAAACTTTTTACCACCTGGGACTCTGTGGTGGATCCCTTCAAGAGAAGGGATTCTATACATAGATCGCCACCAAGACATTGCGACAGTGAGGAAGGAGATATCCAGAAGGATGATATCACGCATGTGGCAACGAGAAGTGACACCGAGGAAACAAGAAGAAATCGTGATGACTGAGATAATAGAGGCTGAAGATAAGAAGTTAAGTCCAGCAGCAGTTTCGCTTATGGAAACAATCGATATGATAGCGAAACTGAGCTCAGATTTAGAAAAAAACATTGAACAAAACACAAAGCGCGAAATAAAAGACATTTGTGGGAAACTGAAAAGACAAATAAAGACAATTAAACAAAAACCAAAACATGATTGGTTAGAAAAAAATAAATTCATACCAGAAATTGAAAATAGCACACAAGTAAAAGAAAACAAAGAAAAGTGGGAAATCAGCACTCAAACCGACGAAGAAGGAATAGTGCATATAGTCACAAAATGTGATTCATATGAACACTATCAAAAACTAAAGACCAGGAAATGGGATGAACAGGCGTACAAAAGAACCCAACTTAAAATCGGGAACCCTGTGTAAAACGAGGAGGAGGGCCCAAGAGTGCTTATAGTTGGACAAAGCGATAGTAGGATGGAAAGAGATATACATCGTCTGTATAGAAATAAATATCCAGAGTTGATGGATATCAGCGATGAGTTTGGTATGCTGGAGCAGCACTCAACAATAAGATCAGCTAAAGCTGACTTGACAGTCAAAAGAAAAATAGTCAAATTGACCTATAAAGAATGCGAGAAGGACTTGTATGAAAAATTACTAATACTAAAAAGTGAAATAAAGGAAGACATTCTTATCCTGCATCAGTTGGAAAAAATAAATATAGTAACTCTAAGGAAAATGACTGAATTCGTCTTCTGTGACATGGAGGTAAAGATAGTGATTTACACAAAGAAAAAACAAGAAAATAACAGATATAAAAAACGAAACACATATGCACTAATTGTAAAAAACAATGATAAATCATACCAGGAATGCCTGAAGAGTGTAAAAGACATATTAAGGACCCAGGATCAAGCTAAATGCATACAGGGTATTCGCAGCACTCGGAACGGGAAACTGCTAATCACCATGGACAAAGACCCAAATGCGTTCCAAACCATTCAAAATGCTTTGCAAGAAACTAGTACAGAAGAAAATAGGGTTTGGAAAATGAATAGAGGGGCAGAAAATGAGTCACTCCATATAAGAGGTATAGATGCACTGACAGATATAGAGGAAGTCAAAACCTCACTCAAGCAAGAGCTGGGAAATTGGGACAAGGTTATTAAGCTAAGTGAATTAAGACCCTCAACAGACAATACGCGAACAGTGACAGTGACCCTCAGAAAGAAAGACGCGGAAGCCCTCCTAGCGCGAGGGCCAATAAAAATTGGACTGGTCAGATGTATCCTGGAAAGAAGGATAAAAATGAGCAGGTGTGGAAGGTGTTGGTCCTATGACCATACTGGACAAGCGTGCACTGGTCCAGACAGGTCAAAAATGTGCCTAAACTATGGAGAGCAAGGGCATATGGCAAGCGATTGCAAAAATGAGACGGGATGCCCGATATGTCAAAAAAAGGGACACAAGGCAGGAACTGGGGGATGTCCTTTCTTCCGAAACTCTTTAAATAGAGCAAAAGAACGATACAAACAAGTTATGCCAAAGATAAGCTGTGATATTCATGGTGAAAACCAAACCACTGTGATAAGGAATTGATCTGTGATAATAGTTAGGCCTATATACGAATTTTTTGTTTATTTTACATCTTTTATATTTCATTTTTACAAAGCTTTTACTACTGCAAAATTTACCTTATTTTATTTTTTGCCTGTATTTATATATAATTTACTTACTTACCTGGTATAATACTTACCTGATGAGAATCCTCCAAATAAATGAGTGTTTATAGACAACGTGTGTATAAAGGTAACTTACAAATTTTAGTAATAATTTCGAAGTTGTGTGGGCTATTGTTTATAAATAATTGCTCTCGAGGCGCAACGTTGCCAGACGGAACAATAAAATATTCCTGATAGGAAAGGTTATTTGTAGACCGCGTAGGTGATGTCGGAGAACTGTGGCGTTTGTAAAAAAAAAGTTGCAGAAAATGAACAGGCCCTTTGCTGCGGTGTCTGTGAAATTTGGTATCACAGAACATGTCTTAATATGACTAAAACAACCTATATGCGCTATGAAAAAAATGTAAATTCTGGATGGAAATGTGAAAAATGTAAAGATAAAAAGCAGGATAATAAGAAAGATGAATACACGATTGCAGATATTATGTCGAAACTAAACGAAATGGATGGAAAATATAACAAGCTATTTCAAAATTATGAGGAGCAAATAAAAATAAATAATGAGCTTAAGGAGGAAATTCAAAGTATCAAAAAACAATTAAATAATAAAGAACAGCAAAAGTTAAATAATAATGTTATCATTCAAGGAATATCATATAAGGAAAATGAGAAACTAGAGGAAATTGTCGACAAATTAGCATCTGCATTAAATGTACCACAAGTTCCCAACAGTATAAATAAAATTTATAGGTTGGGTTTTTCAAAAGACAACAAATCATCACCAATAAGAGTTAGTTTTAGAACAGGAGAAGATAAGAAAAAGTGGATGACAGTTAAGAAAACAAAAACATTAACAACACATGATTTAGAACGATATACTGATAAACGCGAAACAATTTACATAAACCATGATTTGACCAAATTTAATCTGGATCTTTTTAAAAGTGCTAAACGATTTAAACAAGAAAACAACTACAAGTACTTATGGATTAATGATGGGAAAATTATGCTGCGATGATGGGAAAATTATACTAAGGTTGAACTATTGTAGGACTTCAACGACTTAAAAAACTAATTATACCTCAAAATAAACTTAACATAATTTATTATAATATCCAAAGTCTCCGAAATAAGTTTGATGAATTCCAAGCCAGCATAAAAAGCATATCAAGCGATATCATTGTTCTTGTAGAAACATGGTTATATCCAAATGAAACACATTTTTATAATATCGATGGATATCAGGCAGTTCATTCCTGCAGGGAGGGACTCTAGGGGCGGGGGCGCGAGCATTTACATTAAGAATACAGTGCATTTTAACAAAATAGACTGCAGTGATCAAACAGAACCCTATAACTGGGTGTGTATAGAACTAGATAAACTTAAACTGAGTGCAATCTATAGACCTCCATGGTATTCACCAAATGAGTTCCTAGATCAGCTGGAATCTGTGATAAGTAAATATAGGTCTAATCATATTATTTTAGGTGACTTTAATATTAATCTTTTAGATCAAGACTCTATAATTACTAAAGACTATAAAAATATGGTTGCATTAAATAATTTTTGTTTTGTCAATGAGATTAGTCCTGCCAGCGCCACTCGAGTCTTACAAAGTAGAACAATAATAGATCATGTAATTTGTACTACTAATAAGTAATTTGTTTAGAAATAAGCGCAAATATAAGGAAATACAAGCCTGGAATATTTGTTCAACGTCCCGTACTAAATATACAAAAATTTAAACAAAAACTCCAAGATAACCTAATAGAAGAAAATATAGATTCATTTCAAAATTTAATTAACGTAATTAGCAATTGTAAAATAAAATCAACAATTAATAAAAAAATAAAATGTCGACAAAACAATGATTGGATAACACCAGACTTATTAATTTTAATTAAAGAAAAAGAATTGGCGTATAAGAAATATAAAAAAGCTCCAGAAAATAATAACTTCAAATTAAAGTTTACAAGGTTAAAAAATTCACTAAATAATAAAATAAAAGCATTAAAAAATGCGTACTTTAAAAACAAATGGGCCCAAGCAGCACAAAATACAAGAAAACAGTGGGATACAATAAATCTGTTTTTAAATAATAATTCTACTAAAAGCAATATAAACCAAATCGAAATTAATGGTCTATTAGAAAATGATGATAAAAAAATTGACAGTTTGAACAAATATTTTACGGAGGTAGGTGCGACCATAATCGAGGACATGCGGACTGATACAAAAAATATATTAAAACAAGATTTTAAGGAGATTAAATGTGATAATAGTATATTTTTTGAGCCGACAGACAGTAATGAAATAAGCAACATAATATTAAGCCTAAAACGAAATGCGGCTCCGGGCCATGATAAAATTACAATACTTGATCTAACTAATATAAAAGAGTACATATTAAATATACTAGTCATACTTATAAATAATGCATTCAACATAGGCGAATTTCCTCCTGACCTCAAAATATCTAAAGTATGTCCAATTCATAAATCTGGTCCTAAAACCCAATTAAATAACTACAGGCCTATATCTATAATAAGTGTCTTTTCAAAAATTATCGAAACAGTGATTAAGAGGCGGATGATGTCATTTATAGAAAAATATATCTCATACGATTTATACCAATATGGGTTTCTTAAAAACAGCAGCACTTTAAGTGCTACTATAGATCTCCTTAATTATGTGTCAGCTAATTTAGATCAAGGCAAAATTGTCATAGCAGTTTTTGTCGATTTACGAAAGGCATTTGACGTAGTTAATCATGACATATTATTAAACAAGCTGGAAGAAATGGGTTTTCGGGGATCTGCACTGTCTTTGATTGGGTCATACTTACTTAATAGAAGACAATATGTACATGTAAATAATAAAGAAAGTAATATCTTAACATTTAACTGTGGTGTCCCTCAGGGGTCAGTGTTGGGACCATTACTGTACTCACTGTATGTTCTGAGTTTACGGGTAGCAGGGTTAGACGCCCAATATTATACATTTGCGGACGATACTGTATTATTGTATTCGGATAATGATTGTGATAGATTGGTTAATAGGGTAAATGATGGTCTAACTAAATATAGTCAATGGTTACTACAAAATAATCTTAAAATAAATTTGGACAAAACCAAATATATCCTATTTAAGCAGAAAAATAAGACAATAAATCAAGTTAGAATATGTCTAAATGGTGCGACTTTAGAAAATGTAAATATCATAAAATATTTGGGACTTACACTGGATGAGAATCTTAATTGGAACGCTCATATTGACTACTTAAAAAGTAAGATAATTCCCTTTACAGGGGCATTTTATAAATGTAAGCACTTCTTAAGTAACACAGCTAAATATAAAATATATAATGCTTACTTTCTTTCAAACTTGCGGTACCTAATTCCAGTGTGGGGAACCTGTTGTAAGTACAATTTTCAAAGAGTTGAAATTTTGCAGAGTAAAGTACTTAAGATTTTATTTAATCTTGATTATTTTATGCATGCGGGGGACATATTTGAAATATTGAAAATCCACTCAATTAGTCACATACTTAAAATAGAACAAGCAAAATTAATATTTAAAATAATTAATAAGCTACAAAAATCAAATTACACTATTGTTTATTCTAGTGAAATACATGCACATAATCTAAGAAACAACAATATTCGACTAAGTAGTGCTAGAACAAACATTGCCCTTAGAAACCCAATCAGCGCAGCGACACAAACCTATAATGATCTGTCTTATGAAATAAAACAAGAAGTTTCTTATTATAAATTTATTAGAATGGTTAAGCAATCCTTACACTATTAACAAAGTTGCTAATATGTAATTCTATGGCCACATTGTTACAATAACATATTTCTTTTAAATGTAACTTCGGTACCAATGCTAATATAAGCATTGCTTAGAAGTTTATTCATATATTGGACTTGTGTGTTTATTAAGTTTATGAAATAGGCAATATTATAAATATGTATTAAGAAAAAAAAAAATTTAAAAAAAAAATCAATTTTGTAACCAGATAATTGCTTTAATATATGAAGTGTTTTCAAAAAAAAAAATAACGAAATTACCAAAGAAAATTTTAAGTCTTGTAACCAAGGCTGGTTGACAAAAGCTGATGAACTATCCAGAGCTGTATCTGGAAATCGTAAAAGTGTTTCAGCAGAATCGTCATCTATTATAAGTGGATATAATCATCCACTGGATTTTTTATTTTTTATGCTCAAAATAACCTCCCTAATTTCCTTGTCAGTTTTAAGGCAAAATTACTAGTAAAGTTAAAATTCTAAAGATAAGACATAGGTTCGGTTCTAGAAGACAAATCCTTAGTTAGACCACGCGTGCTACATTACAATAAAATTTGTTAAGGTACTCAAGATTACCATCTAAGATGTGTTTAACTGCGATATTGCGAAAAATCATGAATTATGGTCCAGGTTTCTTTTTGTTCATTGTTTGCCATAGAAATTTTAAAAGTTGTTTATAAATTCTACGGTAAGTATTGCAATAATTGATAAACGCCTGATAATTGATAATTTTCTTTAAAAAAAATTTTAAAGTATTCAGGTAGTTCAAACTTAAAGCCACAATCATCTTTTCAAGGAACTACTATTTTTAACTCTTAAAATTAATTATTTTCTGGAAAAATATCACTTTATTTCTCATAAAATGAAAAGTCCCATTTTTTCAGACTCTTAAGTGCGCTTTTCAACCCTTTTGTGGGAGTTAGTTAGTTAGATATTTGTTAGGTAGCATACGCGGACGACGAACTAGTGATGGTCACGGGTAAATTCGTGAACACAGTCTGTGAGCGGATGGAAGTCGCGTGCGGGATAGTGGAACAGTGGTGTCCGGAGACAGGACTGTCGGTCAATCCCGAAAAGACCGAGCTCATTTTCTTTACTAAGAGGCGGAATTTGACAGGCTCTAAACCTATGTATTATGTATTAGACTCGCCTAACTTTGAGGCAGCAGGTCAAATACTTGGGAGTTACTTTAGACTCTAGAAAACTCACGTAGAGCAGGCAGTAAATAAGACAACAGCCCTAATATGGCAATAACGGCGAATAGTAAGTACAAGATGGGGTCTAAAACTTTCTCCAATGACTTTATACTGCAGTCATACGACCGAGGATCTCGTACGGATCCGTGGTATGGTGGCCAGCCGTATTAAAGGTCATCAACACCCAAAAGCTGATCAGACTGCAAAGACTGGTCTGCTTGGGAATTACTGGAGCGATGAGAACAACACCTGCGGCACCACTAAATATGCTTCTTAGGCTACCGGACCTCTCAGTCTGGATTGAGAGGGAGGCCATGGCGGCGCATAAGAGGATGAAGGATAGCGAAGGGTGGCGCAATGTTCACTTAGGACAAGACCATATGACGATTGCTCTCAGGATGTGCAAGAACATACCAATTCTGGCATCCAGATGCACTACAGAAAGTGGAAAACTAAGGTTAAAGAGGGGGTTTCAAGTCGAAAGCCCGACAAGGGAAGAATGGTCGGCGAACCAAATTAAAGTGGTTTCCAGGCCTGGTACACAGATGGATCATGGATAAAAAGCACCAATTCCGTCGGACCCGGAGTGTACAGGATGGAAACGAACACAGGGGAATCTTTCTTGCTAGGGAAACACACCACAGTTTTCCAAGCGAAGGTGTTTGGTGAAGGTGAAGGTGCTATACTCGAAGTAGCAAACAAACAAGAGGCATTGAAAGGTAACAGGGGGATTTGCATCTACTCCGATAGTCAAGCTGCCCTCAAGGCGACTCAGAAACCCAGGGCCAGCTCAGCGCTAGTCCAAGAATGCAGAGACGCATTGGAAGGGCTTGCAGTACACAGGGAAGTGATACTGAGGTGTGTCCCAGGATACCAAGGTATCGAGGGCAATGAGCGGGCCGACAAACTGGCAAGACAAGGTTTCGTTAACCCCTTCGTAGGCCCTGAACCTTGCCTCGGTCTTAGCAAAAAACAAATCTCTCAGGCACTTAATAATTGGGCCTAGGAAAAAACAAGGAAGAATTGGAGAAGAATAGAAGGATGTAGACAGGCCAAGGAAATGATACCAGACCATGACGGCTCTAAAGCAAGGCGACTGCTAACAAAAACCCGACAAAGTATCAAAGGCTTGACTGCGCACAACAGTCTAAGCAGGCATCTACACCTTCTGGGTATAAGAGAAAACCCACTCTGGCCGAATTTCGGTACAGAGGAGAAAACTTCATACCACATCCTATCTGTGATAGGTGGAGTCGCCTGAGAAGAAAAACTTTCGGAGCAACGACACTCCAACGGGAAGATCTTAAAGATCTGGACTGAGGCAACGTGCAAGCCTTTATTAAAAGAACGGGCCGACTCAGTGAAAACCGCGCATTGGGAGTGGAAGCGTAGAGGTAAGTGATTTTGAGGTTGGCGAAAAGGGACTGTTCAGGCCTACTTGCCGAAGCTTCCCCACCCTTGCTACTACCACTACACTTGACTGGTAGAGAACTAGCAGTCAAAGTCACCTTTGTAACGCCGTCAATATACTTTTAAATTTTCGTGTTTTCTCAGTCAGTTGAGGTCAGAGTTGCAAGGGTCTAGAAAACTTAAATCGTTTTTTTGATTTAAATCATTTTAATGACTTAAGTCATTTTATTTTAATTCATTTCAAAAATGCTGACTTAAGACTTAAAATTTAAGTCATTTTTTAAATTATTTGTGACTTAAATACTTTTGTCTAAAATAGAAAAAACTTAAGTCAGTAATAAAAGGCTTAAATCAGAAGTTATGATTTAAGTCACCGAGAAACGATTTAAGTCATCTAAAAAGGATTTAAGTTTTTATAAAAGATTTAACAAGGTAAACCATTTAATTTATTTGGAAAATATTTAAGTTTTTAAAGAAAAGATTTAAGTCAGTAGTAGTATTCATCGCGTAGCGGAAGATCAATCATACTTCAGTGCCGAGTGTGCCGTCGACCGACGCTCTCATGCCCGTCAACTGAAATCGAAAATCGACTTCCGACTAGTCGACTCCAATTTTGTTTGCAAACAATCGTATAATCTTGCGTGTGCGTACTACTGGGCATTTTTGTTGGGGGAATCACAGACCTCGTATTGTATCGTGACAGACAGACATTATTTTGTTGTGCTATTGTTTTCTGCCAGATTAGTATAGTTCAGTTCAGAGATCTATTAGAATCTTTGATATTTCGCGAATAGTACGTGTACCGGTGTTGCTTGAATTTTCAGACGACATGCATGTTTAAATCGCAACATTTTATTTGGAAAGTGTCATAAAGTAATATTCTAAGCGATATTTAATCATTCCATAAAATAAATAAATGTTTTAAGCATTTTTTTAAGAATTTATTCATTTGATTCTTAAAATTTGACTACATGCGCCCACGTACTATTTTGTTAAACGTCTGACCTCAATCACAGTCATTCAAGCGTGAAAAGTTGCACAGGTCCGGCCTTAAAATTTATTTTTATTTAAAACTTTATTATTGGGGATTTTTCGGTTTAGTTTTATTTAGTTAGAAATTCAGGATAGTTGATAGCAAGATATTATTTTATTTAAATATAAGATTTAAGCACGTAAAATGAGTCTAACCAAAAATTTTAATTTAATAAATTTAGTTTTTAGCGCCATCAGTGGGATGTTTATAACAAGTGATGAGAGAATAGATGGTACGAATTACTTAGACCCATTTATTCTGTGGATTAAGGCATTAAAGATTTACTTTTTGACACAAAAGGGTAAAATGTTTTGGTTTATCTTCAAATTTTATAATTTCCTTTTTTTGGGTATTGAGATTTATTTTTATTTGGTGGTTATTATTAACGGGGATTTTGGCTGCCACATTCAATGTCCTTTATTATTGTTTTTTTTTAATTAATACATATTATGATATATTATTACAATAATATACTCATGAAAACCCTTATCTCTATATTTAGTACCAACTTCTTTTTATAAAAAGTAATTATATACAGAAAAGTGGAAGTATATTTTTTAAAATAAACTTTTACATTAAAAATCATCTAGCTGTCTATATCTTATGTGTGTAAAAGACACAAGTTTTACTTATAAAAAAAACACACTTTGCATCTGAATGTAATATTTATTAATTTGTTTGCCTCATATATAGTTATTGTGCATAATAGGAGAGATTAGATGAAAATTAACAAAAATAAATGCTTATACTAAAAACGAAAATTCTTATACAAAATCTTAAAATTACTTATTTAAATCTGGCCCAAAGAGTTAATACAATTTTCTAAACTCTGTTTTTCCTTTTTTTCTTTAGCAGTTTCTTCTATTAAGGAAGGAACCAGTTTCTTTGTTGCCGCTATAGATTCCAACTTCATCTCGCACAGTCGCAATAAAGCATTTGGATACTAAAACAGATTTAAAAAGTGTACACGAGTAGCAGAAATAATTTTTAAATTAAATTAATAATAAATTTACAATTTTTTTTTTAAATAATTACAACTCAGATGTAAAATAGGCTTTTTTCTTCCAGTGAATTATGAAAGAAGTAGTCTTGCCTCTCTAAGACAGAACAAGTGTGGCAGTAACTGTAAAAAAAAATTAAACTGGGTTTATAATGTCTCATAAGACAAATCATGGACAAAAAACTGTAAAAAAATTTAAACTTGTTTAATTAATAAAAAAAGAGTCTTCTTACTTTGGTAAAAAAGGGACTTTTTCCCAGAGAATGCAGGAAGAAGCAGTCTTTATTGTATCGCTGAAGGACAAACAAAGGCAGTAAACTGTAAAGCTGTAAAAAAAATTAACTTGTTTAATTAATAAAAAAGGGTTGTCTTACCAAATGCAACAATAACTAGTTTAGCCACAGATCTTCAATTTCTGCATCAGATTCATCATTATCCCAATTTATAATGAAACGGTCGCCTCCATTCTAAATAATCTGATGCAAATTACGATACTCCTCTTCATATCTTATAATTTTTTCCTCAGACTTTCTCCACTCTTCCTCTCCTAAATTCATAACTTCCTCCTTAATCAAATTTATAACTTTTTTATCAAATTTTGGATACTTATTTTTCCTGCGAATTCTCCTTTTCAGTTGTCCCCAAATCAACTCGCTAGGATTAAATACACAATAATATGGAGG
Organism: Anthonomus grandis grandis; assembly: GCF_022605725.1. Lineage (NCBI taxonomy): Eukaryota > Metazoa > Arthropoda > Insecta > Coleoptera > Curculionidae > Anthonomus > Anthonomus grandis. The sequence goes on along the minus strand of NC_065563.1, from coordinate 7,368,080 downwards.
AAGTTTGAGGACAGTATGACCATACTTTTTAGCTATGTTATCTACTACATACTGCTTTTCCCATGATTTGGTATTTACAACTTCCAATAATTGTTTCTTTGTATAAGATTCATGAAAATAGAGATCATGTTTTAATAAAAATGTCTCAATTTCCAATTTATGTGAAGATGTGTTTGGGATTTTCTCAGAAAGCCTTCAATGGTATGATGCATTATCCATAACAATGACACTGCTTTCCTTCTAATTTGGAATTAATGTTTTCTCAAAACAGGTTTCAAATATATCTGCATGCATGTTTCTATGATAGTCCACATTGCACTCTTCTATTTTTTTGCCACACAATTTCAGTCCATCTTTCACCCAACCTTCTTTTGAACCACAATGAATAATGATCATCCGAGATCCTCTGTTCGGTGGAACATCTTTTAGGACACATTTGTTAGAACTATCAGTCCAACCCTTTTTTGCCATGTCATGTGTATCATACCACGTTTCATCTAAATAATATATGGATCTTTCTTCCTCCCGAAATTTTTTAATATTTTCCAAATATTCTATACGGCACCTGATAATTCGAGTACTTTCCATTACAGCAGCCCTTTTGTTAACCATCTTAAATTTAAATCCAAGTTTTATTAGGTATCTCCGCAAGGTTGAGACTGTGAAATGTTTGTCCCTTGCCGATAAGGTATCCTTAACCATCTCTATAGTTGGAACCTCGTTGTTTTTGTATTTAGAATACACAACTTCCCTTAGCAATTTGGCAATGTCCATGTCAAGTCCCTTTGATTGTCCTGCATCTTTCCTTTTTTTTCTGTCTTTAATCCCTTTTTTTACAAAATAGCATATTGTACTATATGGAGCCCCTGTTAAAAACTCTGTTTTTTGCAAAGCACTACAATCATTTGTGACCTGAGGATCATTCCTTACATTGTTATAGACATTAGGCAAATTTGTCTGGCGTCTGTAACAATTACCTTTTAAAACCCCTTGATTTTCCCCTATAGCTTTTACTTCCCTGGCTTCTTCCTCTGCTTCCTCAACACAAGAAAATGAACTATCAGAACTATATGAGTCTAAATCACTGTCCAGATCACTCGTATTGTTTTCACCACAAATATTATCGTCTTTTTTGTGCACCCACGGTCTCCACAAGCCGGCACAAACACTGTCCTCTTCATTTGCCAAATTTTCCTGCCTATTTTCTCAGGGTCGAAACATTTTAAGGTCTTTAAGTATAATATTAAAACAAATCCACAATCACAAATAAAAAAACACACTTCCTCACATTAAAAACTACAAAAAATTTAGACGAATACAGGCCAAGTTCTAAGTTCTCCACTTTAATAAGCGTGTAAAAGAGCAAAACCGGCAAAACACATCAAATAATAACCTCACATTCCCCAAACTCCCCCCCCAACTATTAAAGGTGATAGAACCATCCCACAACTATTTTAAAGGCGATAGACCCATCCGTAAATATCTCTTTAAAAACACGACGAAAATAATATAAAAACGGTCCAAAAATTTATCTGCGTACGGCCCCGTAATCCTCAAAATCAGTGGCATAGAGAGAGATACACATCACTTGCACAACTTAAAGTAGGAATCGCCAGATCGCAGGTGTTTTATCTTTGTTTAATAGACTAGCTAAAAAAAGGTGACAGTCTGGGAGTGCTGCAAGTGTTTAAAATGATTTGTAAAATGCTTGTATTTTAGTCCGCGGTCAATTTTTTGATATTATTTTCTTGTGATATTATTTTCTTTTTAAAAATTGACATTTTTGAAAGACAAATAAAAAATAGTGTACAACATGGGGTTTTATGTATATTTAAAATGATTTCATAGATAAATTATATAAAGTTTTGCCATTTAAACATGTATATCATGCGACAATAAATACGACATAGACGCACGGACTAGTTAGTGCGGCATCTGCGACACATCAAAGATTCTAATAGATCTCTGAACTGGACTTTAATATATTAGACGTGTCCCTGGGCAAAAAAACACTTTTTGTGATTTGTGAAGTGAAGTTTTTGGATTGTGTTTGTTTATTAATCCAAACAGGTAAGGAATAATATAATTATAATGGTTCCGTTTGTTTTTTATAATCAATTTTATTTGAGAAAGGGATACTCAATAGACAATAGGGTTAAGGTAAGTATTATGAACCCACACAATTTACAGTATTTTTGTATTATTTGGCATAATTATTAAAGATTAGATGGTTCTAAACTTATTTAACTATGAAAGGGTAGTTTTATTTTATAATAATGAAGTAAAAACTTGGTTAAAAACACCTATAAATTCCATTACTATGAAGGTAGATATTATCAGAAAACTTACGTTTTTTTAATATTTCTTGGGTGGATATTGATAACTGAACACTTTGAAATTGAACTAAAACAAAAAAATACGTTTTTCTGCAAAAAAACTCCCCAAAAACATGTAAACAACAGTTTTAAATGCCGCGAACCGCACTGAAATGTCACTTTTAATGTATTCTATAAAGCACAGACTATCGATTAAAATTTGAAAAATACCGAAAATTGTGGGTTCATAACTAGAACTTGAACTAGAACTTGGAAGCGCAATGCCTAATATAAAAAGTGACAAATTTACGATTTATAACTAACAATAGCAATACACTTTGGTTGGGTTGGGGGTGAATGAACACATGAACACATGACATGGGTAAATCAAGTAATCACCGAAAAATAGTTTTAATCGTATTTAATTTCCTAAATGTTTTACGCGGCATACGCCTGTTTAAAATTTCGAAATCTGTATTTTTAAGTTTAACAATAACTCAATTTTATTAAATAGAACGGTATCGGGAACAAATACTTTTTAAATGCACTTTCTACTTCCAATATTTTGATACAATAAATTTTTTAATCGGTTGATAAATAAGCCCATAAGAAGAAAAAACTTATCAAGTAAATACGTTATAATAAAATTGTTTCAATAAAAATAGCATAGAAGGGTCACTGTCACTATAGAATAGGTTATACTGAAATTCGTGTTTATTTACAGAATGTCCAAGGAAGACTTAGAGTTGGATGACGAAATGCTCTTAGACACTGAGAGTGACGATCTAGAAACTCTAGAAGATCCTTTCGCTCCAAGCGAAGATGAGACTGATGAGAGAGATCCTAACTACGACCCAGCTACTGAGGCCAGGAACATCTTTAGAACCAAAATAGAGGATTATTTTAACGTAAAGTCATTGGTAAAGCCACAAAATAAAATAAAAAACTATATCAAATCAAGTGACCCAAGATCTGTAATGGAAATTAATGAAGCTTTCGGATCAACTTCTAGTTCATGCTGTCCCCAAGAAGATGAAGATAATGAAGAAACATAAAATGAATCAGCATTATTTGATGGCAAATTTTTTTAATTTGTTAGCCGAAGTAATAATTTTAATATTGCTGCAATATGTCAAATTTGTAAAGGCACGAAATCCATTAAAGGAAAAACAACAGTAACAGCAAATTTTATAAGGCATTTAAAGGTTAAGCACGCCACAGCGTTTAATGACTATACTAAATACAAAAGAGTTAAAAAACAAAGTCTAAAATCAAAATATAAAAAGGATGATAAACTCTCAGAGTCTGAGCAGGTTCAGAAGCCATTTAAGAGCAACAAGCAGCTAGATATTAGATATAGTATAGCTCAGGCAAGTGCCATTATGCAAGATCAATTCGACCAGCGGCTTCTTAAATTTGTTATTAATACCATAAGCTCCGTTACAGTCCTTAGCAATCCCAATTTTATTCAGATGTTTGATGGATTTAATTTGAAAGTTATGTCCAGAACAATAGCTGAAAAAAAAATAACGTCGCTAAGTACTAACTTTTTCAGTAACGTTAAATCTTTGCTACAAGATGTGCCATTTGTTGTACCACAGCTGATATCTGGTCATCCAAGAAAAGAAGCTTTTTGTGAGTGACATGTCATTGGATCGATAACCAAACACTTCAACGAAAATCAATCGCATTAGCATGCAGACGCTTTAGTGGAACACACTCATTTGACAAAATTGCAGAGATGTTAGATGATATTAACAATTTTTTTGGCTTGTCTGAAACAAAAATTATAGGAACGGTAACTGATAATGGTTCCAACTTCATTAAAGCTTTCAAGGAATTCGGAATAAATCTTCACGGGGATATTATCTTGCAACCAGTCCAAAACGAAGAGCAAGAGTGTGACGATGACGAAGAAATGATATCACAGGCTTCAGAGTTAAACGATGAAAATGAAGACGAATTGATATTGCCAACATCAATTACCTCTGAATATGTTGATCAAAGTAACAGCCATTTCATTTTACCCGATCATTTCCGTTGTGTGACCCATACGATAAATTTAATAGCTACAGCAGATATAATTAAAACAATAAACAAAAGTTATTCCCTACGTAGTAAGCACACGACCATAATGAATAAGTGTTCCTTATTATGGAATAAGTGTGGCCGCCCAAAGTCTGCAGAGATTGTTAAAGAAACATTGGGTCATTAGTTATCCAGGAGTCACTAGATGGAATTCCTATTATAATGCATTAGCCCAAATTTTAAAGGAAAAAGATAAACTTAATGTTTTGTTTGACAAATTAGACTTAAAATCACAGGTTCTTAAAGAATCTGATCTGGAAAATATTGAAGAGTACATTAAAATTCTTCAGCCTTTAGCATATGCTATCGACATATTGCAAGGCGATCAAAATACCTACTTTGGTAGCGTTTTCCCAACAATCGGAAGCTTGTATGTTAAATTTCATAGAATGAAGACTCAAAGTTTTAGATACTTAAATTTAGTAGTAGAGAGCTGTTTAAACTCTTTAACAGTGCGATTTACAAGCTATTTTTCTTTAACAAAATTGTCACGGTTTGCTTTAGTTGCCACTATTACTCATCCGAAATTTAAGTTGCGTTGGTTAATGGAATGCTTTTAAAGATACTGGGTTGGCCCTAAGTACAACTGAGTTGAAAAATATAGTCATTCAGGCAGTATCTGATTCTGAACTTAATTCTATTGAGAAAAAATCAGAACTAAATGCGGTGAAATGTTCCGAAAATACGTTCGAAACTGATTTTTTTTTGAGTTTAGCGACAGAAGTGATTCCTTAAATCTAGCCACAGTTAATTCTTTAAATGAATTTGAATTGCAGTATTTGCAATACTTGCAAGATTCTGAAAATAATCTTGAGTTTAGTTGTGGGATGGGATCGAAGGAATAAATACAAACGTCACTTTATGTACTGGCCAACGTTTCGCAATAATTTTATTGCTTCATCAGGGCCCTAAGGTAACAAAAAAGACACAATAAAAAAGGATTATTATATATAAACAAAATTTAACTTTTTGGGGTTATGTTGATACCACCAAAAAAGAAAAAAACAGAAAAACAAAAAAAAACAACAAAATCTTAGATTTGAAATAAAAAAATTACACAACAAAAAAAAATGATAAAATTGCTTACATAACAGTGTGATTTTGCTTGTCATAAAAAATCATGTTTACAGGACACACAGGTAACATAGAATATATAAAATATTGTTTTTTTAACAAAAACGGTTTAAATTGATGGGTTGTATCACAGACAGTTGCTTTAAAATTGATTCTACGGTGTACAAAAATAATTTAGCATCTAGCCAGAAAAACCGGGTATGCGAGAACACAATAGACGCATTCTTTTTAGTGATAAGAACCAAAACAGTCCCAAAAGTTTACATTTTGATTTGATCTATTAGATTAAAATAAGAGGAACTTAGATTGTCTATATCCGTTCTTTTATTTACCGCATTATTATGTTTTTTTATGTTTATCATTTCGGCTAGAAGTCTCTTTTTAAAAAGCTGCTGTTGGCCCATAATTCCTACAATCATACTCATGTTCGTATAGGCGCTGCCTCAAATATCTACCCGTCTGACCAATGTAACACGCATCACACCCAGAGCAAGGTATTTTATAAATAATGTTAGAATGTAAATCAAAGGCGTCTTTAGTTTTAAGCTTCGTAAAGAAATGTTTTCTTACCGAGTTTTCACTTCTTTCTGAGATTTTAATAACATCAGATTTTGATTGTATGGTCTTTTTAATTTTATGAGAAAGTGTGTTAATGTAAGGAATCTTGAAATAAGCCAATTGATTATTTTCATTGTTTCGTGTAATATTTTGAGTAATGTTCTCGGTGTCGTTAATTATTTTTTTAATAATTGATAGGGGGTAGTTGTTTTTCTTTAAAATTGTCTGAACATAATGAAGGTTTTGTTTAAGATATTCTGGACTAGAAAGTCTCAAGCACCGATGTTTTAAGTTTTTTATTACATTTATTTTGTGTGTCATAGGATGTTCTGAAAAATAATTTAAAATGCGTTCTGAAAAAGTTGGTTTTTGATACCAATCTGTTTTTATGGTACCATCTGTGGATCTTATGACTTTAACATCCAAAAATGGAAGACTACAGTTAATTTCTTGTTCGATAGTGAATTGTAAACGTGGATGGAAACTATTGAAGACTGATAGAATTTCGTTTTCTTTTTTATTTGGAATTGCCGTGATTATGTCATCAACGTACCTACAGAAAAAAGGTACATTAAAAGATAGTTCAGAAATACATTGATCTTGTAGTTGTGCCATTACAATGTCTGAGCATATTGGGGACATGCAGTTTCCCATTCCTAGGCCAAAAATTTGGGTATAGAAATTTTCACCATATTGGAAATAATTATTCTCAATACAAAAATTAAAAAGAAAAACAACTGTTTCAAGGTCTAGCGATGTATTAGGCCGGATAAGATGCCACTTTTGGGTGATTATATCAGTTACTAGGTCCACCGGTATATTAGTAAATAAAGAAACAACATCCAACGATACAAGAATATAACCTTCAGGGACTGTTTGCTCTTTAATGTAATTAGCGAAATCAAAAGAATTTTTCACATATCGTTCATCTTTTATAAAAAAATGTTGTAAAATGTTGGACAAAAGTTTTGTTAAATTGTAAAGAGGGGAACCAGTAAAAGAGACTATGGGTCGTAGTGGTGTCCCCAATTTATGAATTTTTGGTAAAAAATAGATTTTGGGAGCGACACCATTATTAATTTTTAACCATTTTTGTTGTTCAATCGATATTATTTTTTTATCAAAAAGTTGTGATATAATTTTGTTAGTTTTACTTTGAATGTTCATGGTAGGATTTTTATTTAATTTTTTATAAGTTTCAGTATCATTGAGAGCATCAACTATCCTTTGGTCAAAGTCATACTTGTTTTGGATTACGGTGCAATTACCCTTATCTGCTTTTGTGATTACAAGCTCTTTATGGTTACGTATAAATTGTATAGTTTTACTTGTACTTTTCTTGAAATTATTGTTAGTATTTTTGCAAAATTTGTTTGACTTAATATGGTTTGTAATAATATTTATACACCTATTACGTAAGTCAATCCTAGTTGGTTCATCAAATTTTTCAAAAATGTATTCAATGTCTATGATCAGCTGTTCGATTGGCACTTTGTTAGTGGGGTAAGGAAGATTAAATTTATCTCCTTAACTTAATAGGTATTTTACATCATTCGGAATGTCTATATTTGTTAAATTGATAATCCATTTATCATTAACATTGTAACTGGACATGCAACTATCATTACGTTGTTTGCTAAGTAAAGATTTGAACCTTTTTATTTGATTATTTTTTAATTTATTGCAAGTGATATTAAAAAAACGATCTTGAAAATTGCAGAAAGTTTGGAACATTTCATTAGAAATATTACCATGCACTGTATTTTTTAAAGTATTAATTGATTGTTTAATTTTATTGCATTTCCAGTGACTATGCTCGATTTCTAAGTTAATAATGGATTTTTGAAATTTAAGTAGAACTTTATGAAATTTGTTAGTAAAAGGGCTGTTATCTAACATTAAATTTTCTAAACATTTTGAGGTTTGTAGAATATGATTAGGTAGAACATTATTACTACGACATCTAAGTAAAAATTTTTTTCGGTTTTCATAACTCGCTAGTTTACGGTTGTTAGTTGCCCAAAGTTTCAAATCTGATACTATGTGTTCACCATGTAGCTGTCTAACTTCGTGAAAGAAACCCATTTTGTTACCTTGCCTGCAGGTCTTGTGTGTTGCACCCAGAAATATAATATTGAAAATAATATTGAAATGTTAAATAAATATCCATGCATTAAGCGGGCTTTTATTAAATTCAACGCTGTTTTGCCATCTTCGGCACCCGTCGAAAGATTGTTTTCGTTTGCAACATTCATCAATTCTCCTAGGCGGCATGCACTCTCTGATTTAAATTTTGAAAACCTAGTATTATTAAAAGCCAATAATACTTTCTACTACATTATACGCACATGACATATAAGGGGTCGATTTTTGATTTGGGACCAGAGAGCATCCCCGGGAGAGATAAATACATCCTATTGGTCGAAAGGGCTAATAGTTTAGGAGAACTATCCCTTTTGACACTAAAGACAGGCTTTTTGAGAGAGGTTCGTTCTTCTGGGTTTGGGTAGGTTCTCTTCCCAGGAGGGTCCCTGCTCCCAAGTCAAGAAGACGCACGGGCCTCTTTTTACTAGACATGAATGGTCCATTTGATAGCTTAATTAAAAACATTGCTTAGTGTCCAAATTTAAAAAAATACTTTCTGACAAGAGTTATGTGATGCAACCAGGCCAAGAACCTCAGTTGACCCCATACATAATTATTATTATTACAAATATTCCTGAATCAACAAAATAAGCATTTTAATATTATTAGGCTCCATAAAAATTGCATTATATAAAATCACTTATCTATTAATTTTCGACGAATAAAGTTGTAGTTAATTGATGGTCAAATTTGTGTAGAATTTATTTTGAATTAAATTTATTCCTTTTTAAAAAGTAGATGTTCAATAATAATTCCATCACTGGCGCAGTCGTTCATGTAGGTGTCTCAAAGATTCCTGGTTGTGCAAGCAGTCTAAGAAAACGTTGCTGAAGCCAAGAAATCGTCAGTTTTAACTGTTTGTTGAGGCATTGAAACCAACCCAAGGCAAGAAGACTACAGTTGCGAGAAGTAAAATCGTAAGTGAGTTTTCCTTTCCACTCCCATTTAATTTTATGATAATTGTTGTGTGTATATTTTGAATTTATTTTTTTAATTTTTGCAATTTATTATTAAGTATACTTTAAATTTACTAAAAGTGCGATAATTCGTTTACATTAGTTAAATTTTAATGTCAAATAGTGAAATTGATAATCTTACACAAAACCTTTCAAATATTTCTTTAAGAAACGTAAATTTAACAAATTTAACGTTAGAACCAAATTCATTAAATATGACTACCCTTACAGCAGCAAAAGAGATTGCTCATACTCTTAAAACATTTACAGGCAATAGTGATCATCTAGAATTTTTTATTTCAAGTGTAGACAAATTTTATAATAGATATTATATAGGCACTGTAGATGAATCTCTCAAAGAATTTGTTTTTGCTTCAATATGTTCTAAATTAACCGAAGAAGCAGGCGATTTTTTACTTTGTAGACCGGATCTAACGACCTGGCCCAAAATAAAAGACGCCTTAAGACAAAAATTTGGCGATAGAATAAACCGTCAAGTACTTTCTCAACAGTTAAATTTTTTAACTCGATCTAGAAAAGAGCCCATTTTAGATTTTATAGAAAGACTAAAAATTTTAAAATCTCGTATTTCCTTAAAAATCGCTGCTGATGATTCCCTAACTCAAGGTACAAAAGACGCTTTAATGGAGCAAACTGAATTAATAACTGTTACTGTTTTAATGTCTAACTCTCCTAGCGAGCTTCGAACAATTTTAATGTTACACAATCCCCAAAATATTGATGACGCAAGTTCAATTATTCTAAACCATTCACTTATCGAACAGCAAATAAATGCTCGTAGTTTCATTCCACGACAAGAAATTTATAATACACCCCAAAATAGAACATCTCCCCTAAGAAATAATCGCTAAAATTTCAGCCATATGCCTCCACCAATTCAACAATCTTTTATTCCTCCCCAAAATCAATATTCTTTTCAAAATCCCTTTCCAATTCCAAATAACAACATTCAACCCCAGTTTTCAAATAATACAGGTGCAATATCTAAACAACCATTTCCAAGCCAACCTATAAATATTCAACCTCAACCCGTACGTCAACATTTCCCCACTAACGAACAAGTTTTTGGCAAGCCGAAAAATGTATTTTCTAAAGAAAATTCAAATAAATTAACCAGCCCCCCAACCCCAATGTCTACAACAAGTAGAATGCCGTCTGCAATAAGTAGAAACACAGACGTTCACATGCGCTCAATTCAAAGCCGCAATCCACAAAGGCAATATCCCAGAAATCTAAATTCAACATTCCAAAATCAAAAGCCATACCCATTTACCGACTTAGCATATCTAGCAGATAGCCATATTCAATCCCAACAAGAATATGAAAATTTCCGTGAAGAACAAGAATATCAAGACACTTTCGAAACCCCTGAATACTACGAAGAGAATGAATATTTTGAAAATTACGAAAATTCCCAAGATTTACAAAATTTTCCCAAAAGCCCTCTAAACGAAAATCCGTCCTAAATCTAAATAGTTTTCAAGTCAACTCCCTGCCCTATATTCAACTTCAAAATCCCCCAGCCAAACTTCTTATTGACAGGGGTAGCCACACATCCTTAATCAGACCATCTTTAGCAGAAGAATATTTTCCACAATTAATTTTTCCTTGTAAACACACTTTAGTAACTTGTACCGGCAATACCAACACCCAAAATAAAGCAAAAGTTCCCCTTTTTGAATGAACTTGAATTAATTTTATATAGTTTTCACGACTATTTCGATGGAATAATAGGTATGAGAGATTTACGTAAACTAGGTCTGAACATTGATATAACAAACAGGCTTTTAAAAAATGATACGACAGAAATACCTATTTATTACAGAGACAACTTTGACTTACAAAAAATAGAAATACCACCCTTATCTATAATAATAAAAAACATATATACTGACATTCCTCATTTACACACTGGCCAAAATATTGAAATCCCAGGATCCCTTTTAAAAGTTCAAAATGGCACTGTCCCTTTGGAATTTCGAAATCATAGCAACGAAAGTATCGTCCTAGAATTTTATCTTGATTCACTTAGAAAAGTAGTTCAAGTTTTTAATGCCCAAGTCAATGTCCTGCGTCCAACTGCTAACAACGTCAACCAATATATGCCCGTTAACCAATGTTAATTACCAAAAAAGTACCATTCAACGCCTAAATGGTAACGAAATTTTGGTCATTCCTGTGCAGATGACAATCGCCCGAGACAAATGTCAACAAGGACTCTACAAGATCTCTGAACCAAGTATTGTTACCCTATCTATGTGCCCCGTTGAGATAGATAACAAAACATACGAAGGCGAAAGAAAAACGGAATTCCAATATGTTTTAGAATTGCCAAAGTTTTCGTATGTCCAAAGCAGCAACAACAATTCCAAATTAACCCTCGAGGAAATAAACTTGGATGAACTGAAGACAGCGCAGAAAATATTGTCGACAATCCAGTTACACCCTTTAGAGGCGCCCGAAAATTCCACGTACCCGTGGATCGCTCCAATCTCATCCATTGCCGCCCTCATATGCGGAATCCTGCTGCTATATTGGATGGAAGAAATGGAAAAAGCCTGTTTCATCCCATAGAAGCCACCACTACGAGAACGACCCCTTCGACGGCCCTTCACAAGAGAGTCGAAAAAACGAGCAGCCATTGCAACCCTTATTTTCCGAACTTAAGGAGGGAGGAGTTATGTGATGCAACCAGGCCAAGAACCTCAGTTGACCCCATACATAATTATTATTATTACAAATATTCCTGAATCAACAAAATAAGCATTTTAATATTATTAGGCTCCATAAAAATTGCATTATATAAAATCACTTATCTATTAATTTTCGACGAATAAAGTTGTAGTTAATTGATGGTCAAATTTGTGTAGAATTTATTTTGAATTAAATTTATTCCTTTTTAAAAAGTAGATGTTCAATAATAATTCCATCACTCAAGTGACAAATGTATGTATTATGTATATATTTAAAAAAAGTTGTTTAAGTTGGTTTAATGTTCCCTGTAAATTTAGGTACTTGTTTTATTTTCTTACTTGAATGTATGTTCGTTAGGTTCAGCTGTGTTTAACTTTAATATAAACATTTTCAAAGTTCTAATATAGTGGTTTTATTTCCTCAGGGTGCCGGGTGGTATCTATAATATAACTTAATAATATTGTAACGAAACATTAAAACAAAAAGCTTGCTTTCAGGTTTAGCCAGCTTGAAAAGTGTATTTTACTTATATGTTACTTGTCAAAAAAAGTAATGTTACTTGCCTACAGTCCCCACCAGTGCAGCCCCTATCCTATAACGTTGAACAATTTAATTGTGATCACCCATTGTGATAACTTATAAAATTAGTTAAAGGTGATCTTCTAGTTGCATTTCTGCCACATATTAGCCAGTAATAGTAAGTACCAGTGTACCAGTAATAAAATAATATTAAAATGTACGAAATATAAATTCTTGAATGTAATTTTTGTTATATTCGCTTGAGAATTTTGATTTAGATCGTACCTTTTTTTGACATTATATATCAATGACTTAACTCGTACCGCATAATGATTTAAATCAAAATTTAAGACTTAAGTAAAAAAATCGACTTAAATCATATCATATTGATTGATTGATTTAAATCTTTTATGACGTAACTGACCGCATAATGATTTAAATCAAAATTAAAGACTTAAGTCATAAATTTGACTTAAATCATGCTATTTTGACTTAAGTCTTTAGTAAAATGACTTGACTTAAAAGAAAACGATTTAAGTCAAGACTTAAGATTTAAATCATTTGAATGTTGAACTCGATTTGACTTGAAACTGAAATCATTTTGATTTTGGATGTGACGTAAAACTTAAGACTTAAGTCTATTTGAATTTGACTTGTTGCAACTCTGGTTGAGGTCAGTTTCAAACATTTTAAATTAAAGTTTTCAGGTAGTTGAAGCAGTTTTTTTCTTAAATGCAGTCGAAGCTTTAAATAATATCTCTTGGTTCTTAGCTAAAGTAATTTTAAAATCTTTTAGGTTCTTAAACTATTTTGTTGTGCCTGGAAACATATTTTAAGTCCTTTAGCTGCCTCGATTTTTTTTTAACCTATTGCATAAAATCAGGTTTTCCAGATAGTTAAAGTCTCTTTCAAACAGTTAGAAACAAAAAAAAAATCGGACTTTTTTCAGGCAGTTAAAGCAGGTTTGCATTTATTTAAAATTGTTTTAAAACCTTGTGGCATTTTAAGTCGTTTTGTAGGGCCTAGAGGCTTTTAGTCTAGAAATAGTGAACTAGACTTTACTAGACTTAAGACTTTTACTAGTCTACCTAGAATTATTTTTGAAATCTCCGATAGCATAAAATCAGATCTTTCAGGTGGTTAAAGTCATTTTCAATGGCATCAACATACTTTTAAATGAGCTAAGGTTTCTGCATTTTTTCAGGCAGTTGCAGCCCTTTTCTCTTCCTGAAGTTAAGGCAAGTATTTAGGCAGTTGAAGCCTCCTTTTCTCCTTATTTAATTAACCTGAAGTCTATGCCTTATTTCCTTGGCTCTTAGCTAGTTAAAGTAATTTTAATAAAATGTCATTGACAGTTCAACTTGTCTATTTTAGTTGAATTTTTGAAGTACAGAGGGCGTGGAGAAGCCAAAGCTTTAACTCGGCAACCCTTAAAATATAAAATCCGCATTTTAAAGCATATTTTCATATCGATTCCCGCCAACCCCCTTCCGCCGCCCCACCGCTCCCCGCTCATTTTCGTAAAATGTGCGTGCTATTCACCTACGCATAAACTCACCCTCTCTTTTATTCTTCTCATTTACCGAGAGCAGAATCATCCCCCTTTTTCATCTAGTTCCACTATTATTTTTTGCCGCCCTTCGCGTTTAATTAACGGTGGAGAACTTGTTTGAACGACTGGCCCCTGCCGCCGCTCCCACCCCCGCCGGGCGTCCTACCCCTCTCGCGTTCGTCATCTCTTCTGGGGGATGACAAATTATTGAATTTTCTTTATTTGAATGCGTAATGTAGCTCACGGGTTATTTTTCCGCTCTTTGGTCGGGAGAGGAAAAAAATATGGGGGTGGAAAAGGGTGCGAATGTTTTTTACGTAATAATATATAGTGGAAGGACTGCTAGTATTAATAGCACGTAATTATCTCAGATTGTGTAGAGAGTTTTACCTAACAGGGTCTAACATTCACATTGTTCTTTGCTATGTACATATAAGAAGTTCACTCATAACATTTTATATTTATATCAGTAATAACTTCTCTAATCCTAGTGAGCAAAATGTGAAAGGTTAAGTCTGTCAAAGTTTTTAAGTAGCATGCAGAACGAAAAAGGAACTTCAAATTACGATAAATATAATAGTGATTATCAAAATATTAAAAAAAAAATTAAAGTGTATTTTCCAAGGCATAGGTACAATAAAACGAATGAAACAATAAAAATTTTGGGTTTTAGCTAGTGGTCTAACGATTAAAAATATTTTTAGCAATGCAGCGTTGGCGCTTATACCAGAAAGTAGTAGCAACTTTGTTATTTTAAATGGAATACCCTGTATAACATTTATTTTTATGATTTGTTATTATTTTATGATTGTTTTTGTATAAGGTATTCTTATGCCTATTTTTAGTGGTTTTCGAGAAATTATTTTCTTTTTAAAATTAATTAAATAAATAGTTATTCAAAATGAAGATTCGATGAATCTATTTATTATTCATGGACAATGTGATAAAATTGTAGCAAGAACATGCTGCAAGTTCAACGAAATGTACCCTAACTTACAAAAAATGGATAAAAGAGAAAGAAAGCCAAATTTTTGAGGCACTTAAAGATTAAATTAAGCTTAAAAGTTTCAGGCACTTATAGCGTCAATAGAGTCAAATTATTAAGAACCCAAAGTTCAAGTCAGATCGGGTACTTAGATCTTAAGTCAAAATAAGATTTTAAGGTGGTTAAAGCTAAGTATTAAAATCTCACTTCACGTATTTTCAGGAATTTAAGGCACAAGTTAAAGACATGCTCAAATAAAAAATTCTTTCAGGCAGTTGAAGCTATTTTTGAGATATTCTATTGTCTTGATCATTTTGAGTAAAAAGCGAGTTTTTCCAGGTAGTTAAAATAATTATTTACTAAGAAAAATATGGGATTTTAAGCCTGAAATATTTAAAATTAGGATCTCTTTCCAGGCATTTTTTATCTCTTCTAGAGAGTTTAAGTCAATTCCAAATTGTCGAACATGAAAAAATTTAAATAAATCTTTACCAAAACCCTTTCAATTCTAAAAGAAAATGACAAACTTTGACTATTTGAGAAAATAACCTGAAATAATTGGAAAATTTAATAATTTAACATTTTAATTTTTATTCCTATATCCAGGCAGTTAACACTAATTTTAGGATATATAAGGACTTCCAATCTAGACCCGTTTCCTAGGAATGTTGCTATTGAACTGTCTGAAATCCGAAAAATTAGGTTTTTTAATCTTTTTTCAGGAAATGATAGTTTAAATTAATTTTTATCTCCTCCAGACAGTTTAGGTCAATTCGAGGCTGTTTAAAGAGCTTGGAAATATCAAAATAAATCTTTATCAAAAATTCTTTGAATGCCTGAAAAAAAGGTAAAGAAATAACTTAAAATGCTTGGAAAATGCAAATTCATTCATACTTCCAGGCATTTAAAGCAATTTTTGGGAAATGCCAAGTATTCCAAATCTACGACTCTTTCCATAAATTTTGTTGAGGCCATTTTTCGACCGTTAAGGCCATTTTTGGAGTATTCCAGCCATTCCAATTCTTTGACCATCTTCCACGAATTTTGTTCTTCAACCGTCTGAAATTAGTAAAATGCATATTGTAACGAAATTCGCGAACACACTTTTATTGTCAACGTCAAAAACACTAACCTAACTCGCCTTGACTGTCGTTTAATTGTTTCCAAGGTAAAAACTGACTAAACAATTAAAACTGAATGAATTGTCACGAAGCGCGTCCTTTTTAAAACCCGAAGTTTCGAAATATTTAGAATTATCTTCATTGTTTTTACCCAAAGAGACGTCAAAGCAAGCAAGTATACAAATTCTAGAAAATTAGAACTACAGGGATTTACAATTATATAACCTAAATAACCTAAATTGGGGCTCTCGAACAAAATGAACTATTAAAAAACTAAACACTAAAGATAAAATTTAATAAACCAAACGTAAGTAGAACCCTAAAGAAACCCTCCGAATCTACTACAGAATTTAACTACAGAATACTAATAAAATTATATAAAAACTAGGAGAATAATTAACGTATTTACATTTTCATAATACTGCTCTCCTCTCAAGTTTGATCGGCCCGATCAAACATGGGACCACCTGAGACATGATAGGGCGCTAACCGGACGATGTTTACAATTTTCATCTTCGTTGTCGGATGTCGCTGGATACGGTAGACCACGCCGTTGATTCTGGTGACCACATTGAATGGACCTTCCCAATCCTTCTGGAGTTTTGGTGACTTGCCCTTCGTCCTCCGTGGATTGTATAACCAGACTTTATCCCCAGGATTAAAACCGGTAGAATTTGCTTTTGTGTCATAACTTTTATGTTATATGTTATTTTAGCCGTGAAGCAAACATTTTTGGTCAAAAACTTAAATTTAAAGCTACCTCAAAATCTTATTAATATGGTCGAGATTGTAGGAACTAAGTTGATTCTTGGGTTTTCTGTCTTGTTTATTATTTTATTATATATACCGCCCGGACTCAACTCCCAGGTATATAAATAAATAAATAAATAAATAAATAAATAAATAAATAAATAAATAAGGTCTTTAATAAGTCAAACAAAGTTACAATTTTTTTTTTTTAACAAATAATAATATACAAAATAATATACAAAATAATGTAATTTAAATAGTACAGGAATGGCGAAGTCTAGCAAATAAATGCTATTCTACTTAACCATGTGCATGTACCTATGCTTACTAAAAGTAAGAGAAGAAAAAAAGAGAATCAATCCCTAAACTGTTAGCCATATTACAAACAAAAACATAACAGAGCCATTCAATACACCACTTCCAGTATCAATGTGAGGGGAGACCCATATACAGTTCTGAACAATCTATGAAGCAGCAGCGAGAAGCGTCTTAAAGATACAAAAAAAAGAACAAAAATAAATCAGATCATAAATTCACTGGACGATTTTGTGTATCTAAAAGTTAATTTTTTACTTTAAATTTAAATTTATTAAAATTGAAAAGTCGAAATTCGTCAGGAAGTGAGTTAATCAAGCTAATTGCATTATAAGAAAAAGATCTAGTATAGAGAGCAGTACGAAATTGTGGCATTGAAAACTTTAACTTATATCTTATATTGACAGAGTGTGCAGAACGTCTTGTTTTAAAAATGGTACGCAAGATATTAAAATTTCGATCTTGATTAGATAAAAGTTTATATGTAAAATTACTTAAGTGATGTTTCCAAATATTATCCATTCTTAACCATTTTAAATCGATTATTTTTTGAGAGATGTGATCGCGTTTTTTAAGATCAAAAATTAGACGAGCGCAAGCATTTTGCATTACTTGAAGCATATTGTTGTGAAGCGAGTGAAGGCATGGAAAATAGATAAAATCACAATAATTAAAATTTGAAAGAACAAGAGATTCGGTTAACATTTTTCTAAGTTTAAAATTTAGTGTCTATTTGTAAACAGAATCTTTAGCCTCGAGAAAGCCTTACGTCTTAACATCTCCACATGAGAACTAAAACGTAATTGGGAATCAATAATAATACCAAGATTACGGGCTACCTCTACAAAGGGCAGTTTGTTGTTATTTACGCAAATATTCATATTTAATTTGACTATTTCTACCGCGTTCTTGTTACCAAAGACCATAAGGTTTGATTTTTTTGAATTTAAGTTAAGGTTATGTTCAAACGAGATCTTACTTACTACTAGCCATTCTAAGTCTTCATTTAAGTGAGCAGATGCAGCGTTAAGCTCATTGGGATGAAAAGAAATGTAAAGCTGCGTGTCATCAGCATAAGCCATTACATGACAGTTTTTTAAGGACAATAAAATATCAGCAGTGTAAATTATGAAAAGCAAGGGTCCCAAAATAGACCCTTGTGGAACACCAGATAAAATATCCAGCTTGCTAGAAGACTCATTATGGTACCGAACTTTTTGATATCTATTGGATAAATATGATTTTATTAAGAATACTGAGTCGGCAGAAAACTCAAAGTATTTTAGCTTAGATATTAAAAGTTTATGGTTAATTGTATCAAATGCTTTGGAATAATCAAGCAGGGCTAGCACTGTGACATTGCTGCGATCCGAATTTTCAAAAATGTCATTTGTTACTTTAGTAAGCGCTGTAGATGCACTTAATCCTGCCCTAAATCCACATTGATTATTTGGCAATAAATGTTTAGATAGGAAATAGTCATAAATTTGTTTATACATAATTTTTTTAAAAATTTTAGACGCTGTAGGTAAAATACTTATGATACGCAAATCGGAAAAATCATTAGGATTTGAAATTTTTGCTAGTGGGATTCCAATGGCACTTTTCCATGCAAGTGGAAAATAATTTTGCTCAAAACAACAATTGATTATATGAACCAGGAAAATATCAATGTACGGGCTACAATATTTAAGCATTCTGAGAAATATCGTCATCTCCCGAGCTATTCTTTTTTAAATTATGTAATATTTTATTAACTTCCGCAGCATCGGTTAACTCAAATGAAAAGTGGTTAGCTGCACTAAAAACGTTTGTGTCATAAAAATTTATTTTGTTGTCACAGTTAATATTAACGAATTGAAAAAATTGTGCAAAATAAGCATTAATTGCATTAGGATCAGAAACATGAGGTGGTAAATCTTTTTTTGTAGTATCAGAAAAATGTACGTCTAAATTTCGAAGTGTTAACCAGGTTTTATTGCTATTATTTTGTGATGTAATATGATTTAGATAGTTTTGTTTTTCCCGGCGAATCATAGTAACACATAAATTTCTAAGTTGTTTATAGTTGTTCCAATTTTTTCATGTTTTTAGTGCGGCATGCTTATCAAACAATGTTAAGATAAAGCTATTTAAAATATTAATTTTAACATCAATGTTGTTCTCTGTTATTATAGAGTGCCATTCCAAAGACTGAAAGTCTTTAAGAAAGTCTTGATAATTGAAGGTATTAAAACAACGATAATTTAACATTTTTGGGGTGACTTTAATTTTACGAGCACAAATTTCACAGTATGTAAGTCTATGATCGGAAATTAGATCTGCATTAACTGTTCCACAATCTTTGAGACTCAATGACTTAGAAATAAAAATAGGATCAACCAAGGTACTTGAAGTGGATGCTATACGAGTAGGTTCATTAATAATTTGTATTAAATTGTATGTTTCCAAGCACGTAAGAATTGGATTAGGAATGTTAAAAAAATTTACATTAAAGTCACCAACACAAATAACATTATCAAAATTTGTACATATGTAAGACATAATATTATCAATGTCTGATACAAATGATGTTATATTAGACTTAGGTGGTCTGTAGCAGACTCCAATACAGTACTTTTGATTGCGAATTTTTAACTTTATAAATAAATGCTTAAGAGAATTACTTACTTGAATATCAAAGTCTATTTTATTATAGGGAATAGTATTTTTAATATATGCTAAGATTCCACCTCCTCTACCATGCTCTCTATCTTTACGAATGGCTTTAAAACCAGCTATATTAAATATTTCAAGATTTGTATTAGGCGTTAACCAACTCTCAGTTACCATGACTATGTCGAAGTTGTTTTGTTGGACTAAAAGGGAAAAATCATGAAATCCAGTGAATATGGACCGGACATTTAAATGTGCAATCTTCATTGTCAGTTCAATGATATCTTAAAAATCAAAAATAAAAAAAAAACAAATCGCCGCTGCTAGAAATACACAATAATATAATAATGTCTCGACTCACAAATAAAAATCAATCAACAAAAAAAAAATATATATATATATATGTATCTATATGTATACCTTTGTAATCAGCTGCCCCTCACACAAACAAAATTAGAAAGAATTAATAGTATTAAAAAGGCTCAACAATATTTGTCTATACCAAAATCTACTAATAATATTACCTAACAGCAGAATTATAAACAATCCTGTATGACTCCAATCAGTTCTCTCCTCTTTCTCCCTACAATCGATAAGTTTATTTCATGCTGCTCAATGCTTCAAAAAAAATACATACAGTATATATTCCTTCAATTCAAAACAAAAATAAAGATTTTCATTTTAGTGTTTTACACCAGTAATTAAATCTAGAAGTACTAGAGATAGACTTTCCTCAAATCTATAAATCGTTAAATGAATATCTATAAGATAATATTAACAATATTATACCTAAAAGAAAAAAGTACGTGAAGATGCAAAAGAAAAAAAAAACTCCCAAAAAATACAGTACTGCATATTAAATATTAAATTTAGTTATCCAATGCGGAATCCCCATTAAATATAAATACTAATACAAAAAGAAAAACAGAACCCTGCAATAAAAACCTTGCCCTTTTGTTACAATATTAGGGTTAATTTAAAGAATAAAAAACAACTAGTACCCTGATAATACACGTATGACATACAACAAACAGTACATATTTAGTAACAATAATAATATCACTAGTACAAATTAGAGAAAGGGCGATTTCGTACTTTTAATTTACGACTCTTCAGAAGTCGGTAATTCAGATTCACTTTTTATCAGCTTTTTCACACCACTAGAGTCAACAAAGTACACTAGACCACCAAAAGTCCAGGTAGAGATGCCGTAAATCGATTTCGCTCCTTTAAAAATTCGCAGATTTACCGGAGTTAACAGTTCCGACACTAAATATGGACTATTTTTCAGTTTCCTTTTATTAAAATACACAAGGTCGCGCGCCCATTGTTCACAAAAATTAATAACCAGAGGCCTGGGCCGATCATTGGAATGTTTTGCATCCTTTCTGCCTAAGCGGTAACAATTGCTTATGTCGTTTTTTGATAAATTCACAGATAGTTTGTTACTTAATACATTTATTACAGAAGTATATACGTCATTAACTGAATCTTCCTTGAGTCCATGAAAAAGAAGAGAATGTTTGTTTGATTTAAGTTGAAAGTTGTCAATATGGCGCCTAATAATTTCTTGCTCCTTTTTTAACAGCATAACGTCAGTTTTTAATGAATCCAAAAAGTCATTTATGTTTCTTTCAAATAAGTTAAATGTTGCTAATAGGTTTTGATCCTCATTACTTAAGTCGACAGTAGAAGGCTTACCTCGTTGACTGAGTTGCGATTTAAAGGCTTCCATAGTCTTAGTAAATTCCGCCGCCATGTCTTCGACTCGAGCATTTAGGCTTGTTATTGTTACGGCTGGTTTTGGAGGCATCTTTACACAGGTCTTCTTTTCCACAGAAAAAAAACGCACTTATGGGGAAATTAAATCAAAGAGAACTACACATTAAACGCAAAAATTCTGCGAATAACACTGAAATTTAACTAAAACAAGCAGAGAGCACGCACATGCGTCTACTCGATACACTGCACCATGTTCGATATGAAGATATTTTTGAATATTTATCTACTTTAACCTATTTATATAATCAAAGAGTATTTGTTTTGGGTGACTTTAATATCCCCGAGTTTACTTCTTATTCAGTTAATTCTGCCTCATCCAGTAGACTAAGTCAGTTTATTCACCTCTTGGAATTTTTCGACTGGCATCAAATTAATTCTATTAGGAATTCTCAAGGCAGGATATTGGATCTTGTCATCTCGTCTGATTCTGAGCTTTCCACAGTGGAGGGTTGCTCTGATTTTTTGGTGGAGGAGGAAGCAGTTCATCCATCTTTACTCATAAGAATTAATAACTTCAAGAGCAAGAAATGTAATACTTGTAAAGTAGAAAATATTTTCTATAATTTTAAAAGAGCCGATCTTAGAGTTTTATATGATAGCTTCCTCGGAATTGATTGGAGTGATCTGGGAGTCGCTGGGGATGTCAATAATGCCCTGGAGCTCTTTTATCAAAAAATTTATTCCTGTCTTAATGAGCTTGTTCCAAAAACTGTAAAACGAACGCGAACCTATCCGCCATGGTTTACCGCAGAGATAATGAAATCCCTAAAAGAAAAACATAACAAGTGGAAAAAATTTAAACGTTTTGGTCATCTTCAAGATTTAGCCAGATTTAAAGAATTACGTTCTAAGATTAAAAGAGATATTGATCTGTCTTATAAGCAATATTGTAGAGGGCTTGAAGATGAGTTAAAATTAAAACCTCATAATTTTTGGAAGTTAATTCAGAACTCAAAAGAAAATAGCTTGTTTCCACAATCTATGTTTGATCAGAGAAGAGAGCTGTTAAGTAGCCCTCAGGGTATTGCCAATGCATTTGCCGATTACTTTCAGAGTTCTTACACTACTGGTGAATCGCCGCAAAATAATGTTGATATAACTCAAAAGCCTTATGTACAGTCCATAATTTTGTCTGATTTCACTGAAAATGATGTTTTACTGGCCTTAAAGACTATCAAGCCAAAATCAATAGTTGGCCCTGATAAAATACCAGCTTTTCTCTTATATGATTGTGCTTGTATTTTTGCTAAACCGTTAACAGTTCTCTTTAATCTGGCTCTAAAACAAGAATGTTTCCCGAACCTCTGGAAGTCATCAAAGATAATTCCAGTACACAAAAAAAATGATAAAAATCTCATCGAGAACTATCGGCCAATTACAATAATCAACAACTTTTCTAAATGTTTTAAAACGTGTTCTTCATTCGGCCTTATTTCCTTCAATGAGGGGTCTTATAGATCATCGTCAATATGGATTTATGAAAGGTAGATCTACCACCACAAACTTAGTTTGTCTTACAGAACATATATCTGAGTCAAGAAATGCCAGGTCCCAGGTTGACGTTATTTATACAGACTTCTCGAAGGCTTTTGACCGTCTGGATCATGGTATTCTTCTAAATAATCTTGACCAAAACTACGGTTTTTCTTCTCACCTAATACACTTTTTTATCTCTTATCTTACGGGTCGTCTTCAGCACGTGGAATGTTATGGCCGTAGTTCGGCTCAGATTGTTGCAACGTCTGGAGTTCCACAGGGCTCAATATTGGGGCCGCTCTTCTTCAACACATTTATTAATAGTATATTGGAACAAGTGACTGTAAATAGTTTGTTATATGCGGATGATACAAAATTGTATTATGGCATCAATAGTATCTTAGATTATATGGAATTGCAAATTAATATTAATCTCCTTAATGCCTGGTGCAAAAATAACAATCTTCCTCTTAATGCTGCCAAGTGTAAAGTTGTTTCTTACTCTTTGAAGAAAAACCTGATTATGTATGACTATACTATGGACAGTGAGACTGTCCCGAGATCAACGGAGTTCAAGGATTTAGGGGTGACATTCGACAGCACTCTTTCCTTTCAGCCACACATTCAGGACATTGTTATTCGGAGCTACAGAATGCTGGGTTTTGTCATTAGGAACGCACATAGCTTTAATAATATCTTTAGTCTTAAAATTTTGTATTTTTCTTATGTGAGATCAATACTGGAATATGCTTCTTCTGTGTGGTCACCATTTTATATGAATCATGTACATGAACTAGAAAATGTTCAGCGTAAATTCTTAAAGTTCTTTTCATATAAATGTGACGGAGTGTACCCAGAAATTAGTTTTTTACATCAACGCCTACTAGAAAGGTACTCCTTTAGTAGTCTTGAGGAGAGGCGAAAATCTGCTGATCTGAAATTTTTATTTAAACTTCTTAATAATAAAATTGATTCGCCAGACTTATTACGACATGTAAATCTTCATGTGCTCCGCATATCATCTAGAAATTCTGACACATTTTACCTATCTAGACCTAGAACGAATATTTGTAAATATTCTCCAATGCGTAGAGCATGTGGTACTTTTAATTCTGTTCAGGATCAATGTGACATATTCAACTGCAGTTTGTCCGAAATTAAAAGAGTGCGCTTTTCCTAGATAGTAGACATAAACAAAATTATTTTTTATTCAAGTATTGTATAATATTGTAGGAAACTATTGCTATTAATAATGTATTCTTTTTTTTTCTCTAGTTTTGGATTGTAATTTGTATAATATTGTATTTTTTTTTCCCCCACTCAACAATTGGAATTTTTTCTGTGGAGTGGTGTAATTAAAATAAAATAAAATAAAATAAAATAACGTGATTTCATTCTGTTACTTTCTAGATGAAGTTTATCCCGTGCTTGTTCGTGAACAATTTGTAAACGCTCTTGTAAATGGTCGACGTACTCCTCAAGGGTTTCAGACTTATGGGGTCTTTCAATAATAATGTCTAAAGGTAAACGACGTTCATCACCGTACACAACTTTTGCCGGGCTTTTTCCAGTTCACTTGTGGATATAAGAACGACATGCCAATAGAAATGGTGGTATACAGGTATCCCAGTCGGTTTGTTTAGAGTTTACCACCATCCTCAAATAGGTTTCAAATGTGTGGTTAAATCTTTCAAGCATTTCATCAGACTGAGGGTGTAGTGGGGTTGTACGGGTCTTATTGATTCCCAACAACTGGCATACTTGTTGGAATATTTGTGACTCAAAGTTCCTTCCTTGGTCTGAATGTATCTCTCTGGGTACACCAAATCGATAAATCCAGTTCTGGAACAGCACTTCAGTTACTGTCGTTGCTTCTTGGTTTGGAATCGCTTGGAATTCACTTACTAAAGTAATCCATAGCAACAAGAGCATATCGGTGTCCGGAGCTACTAATTGGAAAGGGTCCTGCTACGTCTATGGCAATTCGTTCAAAGGGTGCACCAACAAGATATTGTATCATCTTTCCTCTTGTCCAGGTTCTTGGGCCCTTGCTTGACGAACACTGCTCACACTGTCGGCACCAGCGTTCAACATCTTGATGACTGTTTAGCCAGTAAAACCGTTCTCTTACTTTTGCCAAGGTCTTACTAACTCCAAAATGTCCTCCGCCGACACCGCCATGAACAGCTTCAATAACTTCCGGAATCCATTTTCGATTCGGAAAGATTTCGGAAGGACTGTCAGATATGTCTTTTCTTTTCCATCTACGCTCTCCCATACTTTTTTTAACAATCCATCTTTTATAACCAATAAATTCCATTGAGATCAATAGGCTTTTAGTTCTGGAGATTTGTCAGAAATATCTTTCCATTCTGGTTTTGAAATTTCTCGAGATTTTAGTTTGTAAATAAGACCAAATACTGGGTCATCACACTGATCTTGGATTAAACTAGCTACATCCCACTCTTTAGAACTGTAAAGGCCAATACGGTTACAAGTAAATATCTCTGGATGCTGTTTTCATTCCTTTTTAAAACAATGTTGATATGTTTCAATACAGGGTCTTCTCGATAAAGCATCGGCATTTTGGTGATATTCGCCTTTCCTATGTTCTATTGTAAAGTCATACTCTTGTAATCGTTGAAGCCACCTTGCTATTTGTCCTTCGGGGTTTTTAAACTGAAACAGCCATTTCAACGAAGCATGGTCAGTTCTAAGGATAAATCGTTGACCATATAAATATTTATGGAAATGTTCAATAGCTTTTACTGCTGCCAATAGTTCTCGTCTGGTGACACAATAGTTTCTTTTTGGTTTTGATAACGATTTACTGAAATAAGCTATCACTTGCTCGCCATCTTCATATTTTTGTGATAGAACGGCCTCAATTCCAACATTACTTGCATCGGTATCCAAAATAAAAGTTTATCCAGGAATCGGATATGTTTAAATTGGAGATGTGCATGGTGCTCTTTTTAACCGTTGAAATGCTTCTTCACAGTCTGTTGACCAACTAAATACCATTTTGTCCTCCGTGAGCTTATGTAGAGGCTTTGCAAGATTAGCGAAATTTCTTACAAATCTTCTGTAATAGGTACAAAGGCCCAGAAAGCTTCTTAACTGGTGTTTGTCAGTGGGTCATGGCCAATTTTCGATTGCCTCTACTTTATCTGGATCAGTCTTGACATCTTTTTCTGTTATTACATGGCCAAAGTATCGAATTTTTTTTTGAAATAAGCAACATGTTTTAGGACTTAGCTTCAGGTTGGCCTCTCGCAGTTTAACAAATACCTTTTGAATATTCTTTAAATGATCTTCAAATGTTTTTCCCAGTATGATGACGCACCCAGATAAACTAAACATGATTCCCAAGTCATTCCACGTAAAACTGTTTCCATAAGTCTCTCAAAGGTAGCTGGAGCGTTGCAGAGTCCAAAGGGCATTACTGTAAACTGCCAAAGTCCTGTTCCAGTCGAGAATGCGGTCTTTTCCTTATCTTCTGGGTGCATCTTTACCTGCCAGTATCCATTCCTTAGATCGAGTGTTGAGAACCATTGTGAACCTGATAGCGTGTCCAGGGTGTCGTCAATTCTTGGTAGGGGATAACTGTCTTTCTTGGTAATGTCATTCAATCGCCGATAGTCTACACAAAATCTAGTGGATCAATCCATTTTCTTCACTAGCACAACTGGAGATGTCCAAGGACTCTGAGAAGGTTCTATCACTACTTGTGTCCTCATTTCTTAAAGCATTGAGAAAACTTCTCCTTGTTTAGCTATCGGAATTCTTCGAGGTGCTTGTTTAAACGGAGCATTGTCTCCAGTGTTAATTCAATGCTGCACCAAATGAGTTTTTCCCAGGTCATTATCGTGCAAGGAAAACACATCTTGATTTTCTTCAAGAAGACGTCGCAATTTACTACACTGGTCTATGGTTAAATTGGCAGAAGATTCTTCAAATAGGTTTTGTAGACATGGAGGAAAAGATCTGTTTGAATAACGACTTCTATCAGCATTTTTCATGACTGCCACTACTTCAGAGCATACGCCAATGTTCTCTCCTTGTTTCAGGTGTTGATCATATCCTTTTAAATTTACCTGGCTGGAAAAATTCCTTGACCATATAGTTTGCAGTTTTCCATGGGCTCAATCAAAACAATTTCTCCCTCTTTTCCTCCAGTTGTAGCATTAACCACCACCTCTGAATTTCCTGGTATAGTAACATCCTTGAATAACTTAACGACTCTGGCATTTACTTTATCTTCATATAGGTGGTGCATAAAAATCTCTTCATTTCTCGTCGTCAATATCCGGTTATATACATTCATTTTAAACTGCTGAGCATTCATAACACCTAATCCTAATATGACATCATCCATGATTTCGGCCACTAGTCCTGGCTGTTGGAATGTTGTTGAGCCAATGGTGACTGTAGCTTCATGTAATCCAAGAATCGGCATCATTTTTCCATTTGCAGACTCCAGAATTAAATTGGGTGGTGCTGAAAGCCTACAGAGTGTTACGATGTTCGGCTTCACAATAGTATGACTTGATTCTGTATCCACTACCATCTCACATTCACGGCCGTATATTTTTCCCGGTACTACCAAGCTCTCTCCAGGATGTGGCAGCCGGTTTAGTCTTATATGTAGGGCTTGGTAGCAACCAGCCAGCTTAGAGTTGAAGTTTTCCTGGTTCCTTGGATCTCTTAAGGGCTTGAGGCATTGACGTTTGAGGTGCCCCTCCTTATTGCAATTCCAGCATTGCAATAGGAGGATAATGCACCCATGTGTTCCCAGTGTTCCAAAAATTGAACATCAATTTAAAAAATAAAAAAAAATATTTAGAAATAAAAAAACAAATTTTCACAGAAAAATATAATTAGTTAGTTTGATTTTTTTCTAAAAATATAATTTTTAAAAGTTTTGCAAAACTCGGGCATAACAGGTAATTTTAATTTATTTAAACTTGGGAAAAAACGGGTTAAAGACATATTTTTGGGCATTAAGATCCTAAACTAAACTAATATTTTGGGTGGTGAAAGCTCATGTTAAAATCACGTTTTTTATATACTTAAAACCAAGTTAAACTGACATTTTTCAAGTACTTAAAGGTCAAATTAAGAGAGCTAAAGTTAAAGTCAGCTTTTCAGGCACCTAAGGAACCAGAAAAAAAATCTTTTTTTTTTATATTCTAGATTGAACGAATTGATCCAGCCTGACTATCTCAAAGAAGTAAAATATATATTTTTTTTAAATTCAGGTAGATAAATCTTAGAATTAAATAATACCAGGATTTCCATAAAAAATTACTAGGTATAATAACATACGTAAATTAACGACCAAGTTTCTTACTGACAAATTAAAGCCACATTCTTCAGGCACTGAAAACTTATGTTAAAAACACATTTTTATGCACTTAGATCTTAAGGTAAAATAATTATTTCTAAGTACCCAAAGCTTAAGTAAAATTAAAATATTGATGTAGTGAACAAATGAATTAAATCAAATTTGTCAGGCATTTAATGATTAAGTTATAATGAAGTTTTTCAAGATTAAGTTAAAGTCATATTTTCAGCCATTTAAAGTTTAAGTTAAAGTTGACTGTTCAGACATTTAAAAATCTATTTTAAATATCTTAAAACGTAAAATTTTTTTGAGACAAGATTAAAACTGCTAAAGCAAACTAATTCAACTTGATTGCACGATAAAGTGCAAATTAGACATTTAAGCTCCTTAGGTTTAATTAGGTCAAATTTTTATGCATTTAGAGTCTAAATTTAGATTTTTTAAAGACTTAAAGCTGTCATATTAAAGTCATATTAAATTAAATACTCGGATTAAAAGCCAGTCTGATTGCCTGGAAGAGTTTAAATATTTTTTAAAATACCTTCCAGGCAGCTAAAGCCTAAAATTAAATATTCTCAGGATGTTCCCGTGAGAGGTTTCTAGGTAGAATAAAGTAATTGAATAAAAAAACAAAATAATTTAGTAATTAAAAACTCTATTTATTCTTACAGATAGGAACAAGTGCGCCTTAAACCAAATACAAGCATAATTAAAAATAAAATAAAACGTGATCTTAAAAATTACGTATGTCTGTTATAACTAACGCATAAGGCTTAATTGAACTATGTTTAATTAAGCCTCACTGTTCAACATTTAACAAGTTGGGCTTCTTGATCACCCCATACAATTTGGACCCAAATCAATTAAGAACCCAAGAAAAAAATACAGTATTGAGACTTATTCATGTCTATTTTATTCCCATGTACTACTACAGCCTCTTCTAAATTAATTAATTAATGCTATCCTAATATAGTACATTCCTTTAAATTATTCTCAAATATAGCACCTCGTAAATATATCTGTCTCCTCCTCTCTATCTATGTATAATATATTTACACACATATCTTAATCTAAATTCTTATTAACTACATCACCATTATTTTCACTTAAATCTAACTCACTAGCAGCAGGTTTTTCCTCATTTTGACATTTTGATTTATTAAAGAAACTCGTGGAAAACTCCTCGAAACCGTTAGTTTCCAACACGTTATCCAGCGAACTGTTTTGACCTATCGCTTTGTCCATACCCACGTCGAAACTCATACTTTTCGTGTTGCTTTTGTATAATGCCGAAGTGATTTTCGGTTTGGTGTGCTCTTCTAACGGTAGTCGACCTCCGGAGGCGCTTTCGTCGTAGCCGAGGTAGTTCTCGTAGCCGTAGTTGCGCTCGTAGCTGACCTGCGTGGTGTAGCTGTAGATGTGGCGCTGCGAGTTTAAGCTGCTGTTGGATGTTGAAAGACCCGTGGTGTTTGTTGCTACTGAAGTTTTAATATTATTAAATAATATTTAAATATTTATATGTGATTTTTAATAACGTTTTAAATTTAACGCGAGTTTAAGCTACGACTTCGGTAAGTCTTGAAACTTTATGACAAACACATTATCATTTACATACATATATATTCACTTATATTTTTTAAACAAATATTTTAAAAAAGTTTTTCTATTGTGGAGCCTTAAAGATGAATTGAATATAACTCGAAACGCTTGAAAAAAAAAGTCTAGAAACAAATATTTTTCTTGAGGTGTTAACCAATTTACTTACGAAACAACACTTCTAATTCACAATCTTAAAATCACAGAAGAATTATTATTGTTGTTGTTTTTTTTTGGGGGGAGAGGTAGTTGATACGCGTATTTTTCAGGCAGTTAAATCTTAAGATAAAGTTGTCATTTAAAGGCAATACAGATTAAAGCAGAGAAAATATTTTAATTTCCAGAAAGTTTCATATTCCGTTTTTCCAGGTAGTAGTATTAGCCAACTGCCTGGAAATAGGAATAAATTCATAATTTGAAGCAATTAAAGTCAGGCTTAAACTTTCTAAAGTCGACAACATTTTATGTTTCTCCAGGCTGTTGAAGTTTTAAAGTGATTGGTCAATTGCTTGAAAAAATAAAAATAAAATCGGCGTTTATTGGCTGTTGAAGTCAGGATTAAGCCTTTTAAAGTAAACAAAATCTTTGTTTTTTTGGACTTGTAATTTTTTAAGGTTTTAGAAGACGTTTCAAGCAGTTAAAGTAATGCCTTTTAAAACAGATGAAATTTTTGGTTTTACCAGGAGTTTAAAGTTATTGGTTTATCACCTAGAAGAACACAAATAAAGTCATTATTTCCAAAAAATTAAAGAGAGCCTTACGTTTTTTAAGTTAATAAAATTTTCTGTTCTTCCAGGCACTTAGAGGTACTGCTCAACTTCCCGAAAAACAAAAATAAAATCGTAATTTCCAAGCAGTTAAAGTCAGACTTAACATTTTTAAACTGGCAAAATTGTCGGTTTTTTTAGACAGTTGTAGTTCTCGACTTTCATCGAAATAAAACCTTTATTTTTAGCCAGTGAAAAGTAAGCTTTAACTTTTTAAAGCCGATAAAATTATCTGTTCTTTCACGGATTCAGTTAATGTTATTATTATTAAAATTGAAATAAATCTGTAATTTTCAGGGAATTAGATTTTGGTTAAATGCTTGGAAAAATAGGAAATTCTGTTGACTTTGACAGGCTTTCTTTAACTGTCTTAAAATGGCCTCTAATATCTAATAATTAATGACTATCAGTGTCTAAAAAATAAAAGTTTACAAATTTAGGTGTTTTTATATTATTGAGGCTAATAACTACAATTATGTAGAAAAACTTGTGTCCAGAAGGACAGAAACTTTTATTAATTTTCAAAAATGTAGGCTTGACTTTAACTGCCTGGAAATGGGTTCTGATACCAAAAAATAATAAAGATTTAAAGCTAGAAAACCTCTGTGCCCGAAAAAAAAACAGAAAATTTTATCAACTTTAAAAAACTTAGGCCTGATTTTGGCTGCCTGAAAATTACGAATTTATTTTTGTTTTCCACAAAAAATTGAATGTGCTTTAACGTAGCACATTCTATTCACAACGTAGTAAATTTTTAAATAGGGTAGATTTTTTAAGTTTGGCAACATTGGATACTCGCTGTCTCGGTACTCCTCCGCAATACCATACGCGTGATTTCGCCGTCATAGATTTATACTTCAGTATTCGTTCGTGTCGGCGAGGTTCGAATGCAGTGTTTACTGGGTCCTGAGAACCCATTAGTAGTAAATACGCGACAAGTTAATAACTACTGCTTATTGGTTTAAAAGTATCTATTTCGTTGTTATTTTTTGCAAAGTATTTATCTATTTCACAAGAATAGGTACAAGTGGCCATAAGGTATAAGTTAATAGATATAAAATGTGTTTTTTTACTATCTTTCAGTAAATGCAACGCAATGGCGTGAAGATAGGGTTAAGAAATATTTTAGAGTCTGAAGACTTTTGGGAAAGTATGGAAGAGTCAAACCAAATGGGCTCGAGCAAGAAAAGTGTATCCGTTGGTGTTCCAAACAGAGAAGCTGTCTTAGAGGAACTAGAAAGATTGGCTGAAAAGAGTGACCAGACAATGAAATAATACTGAGCGACCACAATTCCGAAACAGAGCAAGAAAATTCCGATTCGGAAGAAGAAGAGTTGCCCATCAGGAACAGTTGGTATGGGAAAGACAATACCAAATGGTCAAAAAGAGCAGGTATTAGAGGTAGGACCCCTGCTCATAATTTGGTTACTATCTTGCGTGGCCTTATTGGCCCTGCTCGTAATAATCCTCCACGTGAGCCTGTAGGTGCTTGGAGTCTACTAATTTCTAATGAGATGATACAAAAGTTAGTTGATTTTACCAATTTGAAGATAACCTCCACCAGAGAAAACTATAAAAAGTCTAAAAGGTTTGCTCAGTCACAAACTAAATTTTGGCCTTCGTTTACTGAAAATACCAACATATGTGAAATCAAGGGGTTTTTTGGGTTGTTCTATCTTCAGTCTATCTTTAAATCTAATCATGAAGACGTCCGTTCTATGTGGGCAACATATGGGACAGAAAGACCTATTTTTCGTGCTACTATGAGTCTGGCCCGATTTTCGTTTTTATTGAGCTGTCTCAGATTTGACAATGTAGAGACCCGAAAAGAAAGAGTAAAAACTGATAAGTTGGCCGCTGTGTCGGAATTATTTGATGAGTTTGTAGCTAGATCAAAGTCATGTTATTCACCGGGAATTTACCTAACTGTAGACGAAATGCTTTTACCGTTTCGAGGAAGGTATGGATTTCGGATGTATATTCCGAACAAACCTGCCAAATATGGAATTAAAGTGCAGGTTTTGACTGACGCTAAAACGCATTATCTCGTAGAAGCAGGGATTTATGCCGGTTCCGAAATAAAAGTTGATGGTGCAAAAAAGCCTACATTATCAAATCCAACAAGAATGGTTCTAAGGCTTGAGGAGTGTGTTAAAGGCACCAACAGGAACATCACCGGGGATAACTGGTACAGTTCAGTGGAACTCGTCGACGAACTCAAGGAAAACAGTTTAACGTACGTGGGAATCTTACGAAAAAATAAAAAATCTGTACCACATGAATTTTTACCGAACCGAAAACGTGCAATTCATGTAATGTAATTCAAATGTAAAAGCGTTATATTACTTTCTAGCATGCATCATGACAATTCTGTCAACAAAACAACCAAAAAGCCGGAGATAATTCATTTTTATAATGAAACAAAATCTGGAGTTGACGCATTAGATTTGAAATGTGCGTTGTATTCAGTATCCAGAAGAACTAACCGTTGGCCAATGGCAATTTTTTTTGCTATATTGAACATTGCAGGTGTAAATTCTCGAGTATTGTACCAATTTGCATCAAAAGGTAAATAAATAAAACGATACTCATTTATCAAAACTCTTGGGAAGCAATTAATAGGTGAACATTTGCGACTCAGAATGGCCAACAAGAAGGTGCACTCAAATGTACGAATCCTCATTGCTGAACTTTTGGGGGTTGCGAATCCAGTTTCTGAGCAGCCTCAAGTACCTCCTGGAAAAAGTAAAAGAAAAAGGTGTGCCATATGCCCCATCTACAATGATAGGAAAACTGCTATCCAGTATGACATATGTAAGTTGCCCATTTGCAATCAATGCTGCAAGAAATTGTGCCCTAAAAATAATTTTAGGTTTTTTTCGGTTTATGTACTGTAATATACCCAAGTAATTTTAAATTTTTGAATACAAGTTTTTTTTTATTGATTTTATGGCAATTTTATTATTATGGGTCCTAAGGACCCATCAGTAGTACATATGTAATTAAAATGTGTTGGTGGTTGTTCAGGATTAAGCCTGATTTTGACTGCCTGAAAATAAGGACTTTATTTTAGTTTTTCACAAAAAATTTAATGTTCTTCAACATGTTTGGTTGTGACTTTAATTTCCAGTAAATGATCATTCTTATTGTTTTTCTCCAGGTACTGGTCGAACAATTTCTAGTGTCTGTTAGGACAAATTATTTAATCCGCTTTAAGAAATTCTAAGTCAGACTTTAACTGCCTAAAAATTACGACTTTATTTCTGCTACAGGTAGTTGACCAATAGCTAAAACTGACTGGAAACACGGGAAATCTTATCGACTTTAAAACATTTAATCCTGACTTCTTAAAACTGCCTAAAAATAAAGAAAATTTCCTTTGTTTTAAAGGTCTTGAAGCTAACTGTAACTGCATGAAAATGTCTCCCAAAACTTTTAAATATTAGGTGTTGTAATTGCCTGGAAAAACAGAAGATTTTATTATCTTTAAAAAGCTTAAGCCTGACTTTAATTGCTAAAAAATGATGACTTTATTTGTATTTTTCCAGGCAGTTGTCCAATAAAATCAAATGCCTAAAAATATAAGAGATTTAAAGTTAGAGATATGCAAGCGTTTGATAAAAACCAGAAAATTATAGATTGTACATGTTTTACTGCGAATTTTATAGGGTTAACGTTGATTTTGACTGCATATAAATGATTACTTAATTTTTGTTCTTCTAGGCAATTGTCTAATAATTTTCTAAAAAATTTATAAACTTAAAAAAAAATTAAAAATTGAAGTTTGACTTTAACTGTCTGGAAATAAAAACTTTATCTCTGTTTTACTACGCTTTTATAAAGGTTTTTCAGAAAGCTGACCAACAATTATAGGCGCTTGAAAAAACACAGAAAATTTAATCCGTTTTACCATATTTTATTGTGATTTTATCTACCGTAATTAATGATTTTATATCTGTTTTTGCAGACAGTCTTCCAGTAACAAAAACATAAAATTTAAACTGCAACAACAAGTTTTATTGTGTCTATAATAGTGACTTTATTTATGTTTTTTCAGGAAATTTGGAAATATAGGAAATTTTATCTACTTTAACAGCCTTAAGCCTGACTTGTCTGGAAAACTCTGTAGGCCTCTACTGAAAAACAAAATATTTTAACTGCTTTAAACTATACTCTAAATGCTTTAGCTCCTTATCTCAAGCTTTAACATTTTCTGGCAATTAAAGTCGCAGTAAAAAATGATGCACCAGATAAAACTTCTTATTTTCGAGGCAGTTATAGTTAAAGTCAGACTTAAGTTCTTTTAAATACATTAAATTTTCTGTGTTATCAGAAATTTGCATTAATTGGTTAACTGCCTGAGAAACAGAAATAAAACAGATAGTTAAAGTCATCCTAAACTTTTTAAATCAAGTAAGATCTTCTGTTTTTCTAGGCAGACAAAGACATAATTTTGATGTTTGGGTAGGCATTTCCAGATGGTTAAAGTCAGCCTTAAAACCTTAAGCCCTTTAAAACAAATACAATTTTCTGTACTTCATGCAATAACTTAAACAGCGGAAACCACACAAATAAAGTGTCTATTTACTGGTAATTAAAGTCACATTAAAAAATGTTAAAACATATTAAATTTTCTGTTTTTCTCGGTAGTTAATGACTTTCTAATATTTTGTAGTATAAGTATTGTAAGCTGATGATTTAAAAGCTTTTAAAGTTGGCTTTAAGCCCATTAAATCAGTTAAACTAAACTTTTTGGAAACAGAAATAAAACCATAATTGAATTGACGAAACAGTGGGCTGCCAAGGCAGTTGTGCATATAGGTCTCCTGATAGACCCGTCATGCCCCACCGGGGTTTACCAGAGCCCAACGGTCTTAGAGAAACCGATAAGGCTCTCTGGTCTGAAGGACTTAAAGTCACTCGGTACACAGAAAGTGTTACCGAAGTATTTAAACCTGGCACGCGTGAGTGCTGGGCACTCCCTAACTACATGGTCAACGGTTTCATCCTCCTCACAGCACCATCGGCATTTCGGGTTGTCCGCAATACCGATAGTATGGAGATGGCTTCTTAAGTGCCAGTGACTAAGACCTGTCACTAGCCGACTTTCGCGTCTTTTTAGGCGTAGTAGATTTTTGGTGAGACAGGCAGAGGGCCCACCTATGTGCGCTTTGGCCTGTCTCATACCAGGGGACTCAGTCCATCTTTGGTGGGTCCACTTGTCCAGCAGACCCTTTATTGACGCAACCGCAACGCATTTGGCGATACCAACTATGGGTTCCGGTCCCATCGGCACATTCGCGGATCCCAGTCTGGCAAGAGAGTCCGCTTCCTCATTACCTGCGTGGCCAGGTATCCAGACGAGCTGGACCCTGCAGCCAACCTGTACCAGTTTTTTCAGGACTTTTATGCACTCTAGTACAAGCTTGGAGCTTACCTTTGCGGCCGTGATAGCCTTAATGGCAGCTCTGCTGTCCGAGCATATTGATACGACTGTATTGCGGTGTCCGCAGCTTAGGATTTTCTGTCCGCATTTTAATACAGCGAATACTTTGGCCTGGAAGACAGTAGCGTGCTCCCCCAGCGAGTATGTCCTACTGGTATGTGGGATCCCACCACAAAGCCCTGATCCAGCTCTGTTATTCATTCTGGAGCCATCTGTGTACCAGATGGTCTCCCTATTTAGCAATGCAGGTCTGTTGGAATGCTGCCACTCCTCTCTGCCTGCAATGTGCGTCACGAATCCCTCGCAGTCCACAGTCACTGGAGCCATGCAGTCACTGCCCATCAGAAGGAGAGGACATTCCTGTATGGCCCGTGATCAAATTTTTGCATGACCGGTCTCGCCAGCACGTAATAAAACCATAATTTTCATGCAGTTAAAGTAAAGTTTAAACTTTTTTAGGTAGATAAAATTTTCTATTAGAGTTGAAGTAATTGAACAATTGCCTGAAAAAAATCCAAATAAAGTCCTCATTTAATGGCAATTTAAGTCACAATAAGGCATATTAAATTTTCTGTTTTGCAAGGCCGATACGTGGTGAACTGCCTGAAAAACAAAGACAATCTCGTAATTTATAGGCTGCTAAAGTCAGGATACATTTTTTTTAAGTTTACATTTTTCCAGACAGAAAAGATATGGGTCAATTGCCAAGTCAGGCTTATAAATTCTATAAATTTTTTGATTTTCCAGGCAGTTAAAGTCGCTTACTAGCAATTAAATTTACGTACTAGCAATTAAATTCACAATAAAATATGTTAAAGCAAATTAAACTTTCTGTTTTTTTAGGCAAGTTTTTTCTTTAAGGTAAGTGTAATTAGGTCAGATGTTTATGCATTTAAAGCTTAAATTTAGATTCTTTTAAAATTTAAAGCCCATATTAAACTCACATTTAGTAGATATTTAAAGACTGGGATCGAATGCCAGTCTAATTGCCTGAAAGAGTTAATATTATTTATATATAATGTTAAAAAATTATAAAAAAAAAACAAAATAATGTAGTAATTAAAAACTCTATTTATTCTTACAGATAGGAACAAGTGCGCCTTAAACCAAATACAAGCATAATTAAAAATAAAATAAAACGTGATCTTAAAAATTACGTATGTCTGTTATAACTAACGCATAAGGCTTAATTGAACTATGTTTAATTAAGCCTCACTGTTCAACATTTAACAAGTTGGGCTTCTTGAGCACCCCATAAAATTTGGACCCAAATCAATTAAGAACCCAAGAAAAAAATACAATATCGAGACTTATTCATGTCTATTTTATTCCCATGTACTACTACAGCCTCTTCTAAATTAATTAATTAATGCTATCCTAATATAGTACATTCCTTTAAATTATTCTCAAATATAGCACCTCGTAAATATATCTGTCTCCTCCTCTCTATCTATGTATAATATATATACACACATATCTTAATCTAAATCCTTATTAACTACATCACCATTATTTTCACTTAAATCTAACTCACTAGCAGCAGGTTTTTCCTCATTTTGACATTTTGATTTATTAAAGAAACTCGCGGAAAACTCCTCGAAACCGTTAGTTTCCAGCACGTTATCCAGCGAACTGTTTTGACCCAAGCTGAGTTTCCCTCTCGCTTTGTCCATACCCACGTCGAAACTCATACTTTTCGTGTTGCTCTTGTATAATGCCGAAGTGATTTTCGGTTTGGTGTCCTCTTCTAACGGTAGTCGACCTCCGGAGGCGCTTTCGTCGTAGCCGAGGTAGTTCTCGTAGCCGTAGCTGCGCTCGTAGCTGACCTGCGTGGTGTAGCTGTAGCTGTGACGCTGCGAGTTTAAGCTGCTGCTGGATGTTGAAAGACCGGTGTTTGTTGCTACTGAAATGTTGGATATTGTTTAGTACATTGTTGTTGTACTGTTTGAGGAGGAAAAAAAAATACTTTTAGGGCAGTAAAAGTCAGGCTTAAGCTTAGTTAATAGAATTTTCAGTTTTCCAGACAGTTGACCAATAGCGAACGTCAACTGCTTCGAATGATACAAATAAAGTAATAATTTGCAAAAGCTATGAATGTGACATATT
Source organism: Anthonomus grandis grandis (assembly GCF_022605725.1). Lineage (NCBI taxonomy): Eukaryota > Metazoa > Arthropoda > Insecta > Coleoptera > Curculionidae > Anthonomus > Anthonomus grandis. Next base: position 7,329,812 of record NC_065563.1, on the reverse strand, counting down.
AAAGCCATAGATTAAATTTTCTGTTTTTCCAGTCAGTTTTGGGTATAGGTAACAACCGTCCCTACCAGGATAAGGAAGATTCTTCTACAGGGGTGGTTTTGAAATACCTTGCAGCTTACAATTTCCAAATTCTGCAGCAACAATACTCGGATCACACAAAGAAAGAGTAAGATATAAAACTCGATATTTCAGGATATTAGTGGGTTGAAAAAAATAAACAAAGCATAATAATAATGAGGGATGATACATTTTTTCAATTGAAGTTTTCTGAGGTAAAAATAGTGTTTAGTAAGTATTTCATTTAGCGATTTAAGAATCAGATATCAGCAGATACAAGATTTGAGATTTCTGTATTACACTGCTACTTGTAGTCGCACATCTACTTCTGACGCTAATATTTCTAGTAACTGCTAGCCTCTTCAGAGCATATTCTAAAATTTAATATCTAAGGTGTCCTTATAAGACTAGCTATTAAAACTCTCATAGAAACTGTATAAGTTGAATCCAGCATCTCGATTAATGTAGTCGAGAGTCTTAACGATGTCAGTGAACGTCAGTCATAGAAGATTCAGTTTAATTCATTTTATTTTACCAGCATTTTAACCACAGCTGTAGGGAATGCAGACAGCTTATTTCAGTATATATTCATACTATACATATATATTTGTACTATATTCAGCGTATTTTATCGGTTGCATTAAACGTTTGTAAAAGGTCATATTGATTGAGGCTTAGTTTATGGGTATTAGTTTATTGTTTATTTCTTAATAGCGAATTTGTTATTTCTCTCTAATTATACTTCTTCTGAGTAAACACACATGTTAAATCCTTGCGTCAAAAAATTCCTCTTGAAAAAACAGAAGTGCCCTAAATCAGTAATTTGACCATTATAGATGTTTGATGATGTTATATCAAAACATTGAAGTATCTATTTGAATGCATTGCTTAGTCGTCAGGTCAGTAAAACTTTTTTGACAACTACTTGGAAAAACCACAAATAAAGTCATCACTTATGCGCAGTTAAAGTCAACTTTAACCATTTTAAAATCACTATCATTTTCTTTCCAGGCAGTTGACGTTTATGGAAAACTACCTGAAAAAACACAAATAACGCAATGATTTTGTGAAAAGTGAAGTCCTAATAGAAGGTGTTACTACTTAGCTGTTTTTTTCATTGAAAAACAGAGATAAAATCGTAATTTCCAGGCAGTTAAATTCGGGCCTACATTTTCAAGTCAATCAAATTTTCCGTTTTTCCAGGCATTGGACCAACAACTTCAAATGCCTGGAAAACTACTAATAAAGTAAATATTTACTGGCAATTAAAATCTCAATAAAACATGTTAAAGCAGATTAAATTTTTCCCGTTTTCCAGGTACTTGTATCAGTCTAGTGCCTGCAAAACAAACAAAAAACACTTAAAGTCAGGCCTAAAGCTGGTAAAATCTTCCGTTTTTCCATGCAGTTAAAGACTCTCTATTATTTTTAACTTTTGGAAGACATCTCGAGGTAGTTCAAGCCCCTTTAAGACAAATAAAATTTTCTGTGTTACCAGACATCATTTTCTGGCAGTTAAACTCTGACTTATAATTTTAAATTCGATAAAAATTGTCTGTTTTTTTGTGTCAGGCACTAAAAGTTTAAATAAGGTACTTAAGGGGAATAAGGCCTAGCTAAGAAAAAAATTGAATAAAGTGAAAGACTGTAACGTTAATATTTAGTTTAATACACCAAAGTGCTTATAAGGTTATATTAATTTTAACAAACTTAAAAAATAATCTCTAAAAAAACTAGAAAACAAAAAATAAATATTAAGAAAAATAACGCAAATCGGCATTATTATCCGATGGAGGTTTAATAAAGCCTATACATAAAAATGGCACAACTCGTTAATTGGGCGACGTTTAGCAGCCATCGGGACACTCAAAATCATCCATGTCATTGACTGTTAAGCCAACACATTCCTCATGGTACCATTTAAGACATTTGCTGCACTGCCTCATATCGGCCTGCCTGTCTCCTCACATCCATGGCAATACCATTCGCTACTTAACTTTTCCCTGGAATTTTTAATATCTTTATTCAATTTGGCACGACTTTTGTTGTCCTCGGTAAAAAGATCTCTAGTGACTGAAGTTTCTTTGTAGTTTTTTTTCGTTTTTTTTTAGGTTTTTCATTAGTTTTTACTGGTGTGGGCAAAAGCTCATTAAAAGAAGTGACTTTTGTTGTTCGTCTCTTTAATTCAGCAAGAGGGATATGGTCATCAGTCGAATCCGAGTCAGAAGAGTAAACATTGAAATAGGAAAATTTGCCAGACTTGTTGGATGCCATTCCAGACGGACCAGGTTGAGGAGATTCAGGTGGACGCCTATTTTCTTTGTTGGTATCATCCGGTGCCGGTACGTCTGAAAGAATTGAAGGAGCAAATGCTTTTTCTGGAATTGCCTCGGGATTTAATGGAAACAGACCAGTAGCCTTAAAACCGTTTATAATGTTACTATGTGTCATGCATTTAGACCAAACATTTGAAAGAATGATGTTAAAACGTGATTTGGTCAGCTTTTTGTTAGGATTCTGATCCAAGAATAATAATACCTCATTATTCCAATGATGCTCAAATGAACGATATACAGATTTGTCGAGGGGTTGAAGGCATGTGTTGTATTCGATGGCAAACAGTAGAGATCTATATCAAGTGAGTCTCCAACATCAAAAATTGACGAATCAAGATGACAAGCTGCACCATCAAAAACTAAGAGGCACCTTCCTGGACTTTTGTATCGGGCTAAGTGCTTGAGGAATTCTTTAAAAAGTTCGTTAGTCATGTAGCCTTTACTTGATTTTTCCACTAGAGTTCCTGGTGGCAAATTATCATGTAATTCTGGCTTTAGCCTCTTTCCTTTAAAAATAATCATAGGAGATATTGATATTCCAAGGGCACTGACACACTCTCTGCATGTTCTGACGATTGAAAGTGAACACGTTTTACCCCTTTCTTAGCTAAAACGGTTGGCTGGTGTTGAATAGTCAAGCGGCATCCCTTTTCATCCATATTATAAAGTCTTTCAGGGTGATTAATTATATCAAGATCATCATACATTTTCCCTATTTTTGAAAAATGATCATCAACTATACATTTATTAAGTTTTTGAGCCCTAGCTGGATTCATAAACTGTGCTTTTCTTTTAGAAATTACAGGATTTCTCTTCATAAAAGCCTTTAGCCAGTCTTTACCAGCAAGTTTTGAAGTTGTATTAAATTGATGAGCAATTTTATTATCTTTGCAGAATCTGAATACCAATCGACGAAGGATCCGTGGAGTCACAGGTAGACCTATTTTACTAAATCTTATTATTCTTTTAACGAGATCAGCTTCTCGTTCTTCTTTTAAAATAGATTTACGACCTAGTCTTTTTATTAGGATTCCATTCTGAACATGATTTCTAATGGTTCTTCTGGGAATATTAAACCTTGCCGCAGCTCCATATGTACTCAGAGTACCGCGTTGAACAGATCGAACTGCTGATATTAAATCCTCCTCGCACCAAGGTGCCCTTTTAGGAAGCATGATGTTAAAAATCACTGAAAATAAAACGAGAATAGTTTAGAAGTTTAATAATATGTTAATAAAAACATTAATTTGTCATGAGGATAATAAGGCCTATAGCTTATTTTTATAGGCCTTATTACCCATCCATGACGAAATATTATGTAAATTTATTTAAATTATGTCGGCTAAATTTAATCTAATAAACTATTGAAATCACAAAATATAAAGTCCAACCTAAATATCTGCAGTTATAAATTAAAAATACAATTATAAATACTAAAAATACTTACGTTTTTGTTCGTTGTATCCTTATAATATCACACGCAGTGACCCGTCGACACAAGTTGTTGGAACTTACTGACGCCCGAAAGCGAGGAACGCGGATAGTCCGTTCGAATGTCGCTTGTAAATGGACCAATAGGAGACGCGGACTCAACGCAACCAATCGATTTGCGATTAATTTAAAGCGGTTTTTTTGAATATAGGCCTTATTAACCGACAGGCCTTATTACCTGCAGGTACCTTATTTAATATATTTTTAGATATTGAACCTATTTTCACGTAGTTAAAGTCGGGCTTAAAGCTTTTAAAGCAGATTATATTTTCTGTTTTTCCACGCACTTCTAATTATTTGTCAACTATCTGGAAAACAGGCATAAAATTGCCATTTCCAGGAAATTAAAATAAGGCTTATCTCTTTTAAAGCAGGTCAAATCTTCTGATTTTGTAGGCTATTAAAGATTCTTTAAAACTTTGAGAAATAAAGTCGTCATTTCTAAGCAGTTAAGGTCAGGCTTAAAGTTTTTTTAATGTCATAAGACTTTCTGCTTTTACAGGTAGTTATATTTATTGGACAACTGCCTGAAAAAATACAAATAAAGTCATAATTTACGCAGTTGACTTGAGATTTATCCCTTTTACAATCGCAAAAATGTTCTGTTTTTTCAGGCAGTTAACCAATAACTTTAAGTGCCTGGTAACACAGAAAATTTTCATTCGCAATAAAACATGTTAAACCAGAATAAATTTTTTGTTTTTTTTTTAGGCAGTTATAGTTATTGATCAACTGCCTAAAACACAGTAATAAAGTCTTAATATCCAGGAAAATAAAGTCAGATTTAAGTTTTTTAAAGTCAATAATATTTTTAATTTTCCAGCAGTTAATTGCAGCCTTAACCTTTTAAAACATATAAAATTTTCTGTGTTACCAGGCATTTAAATTTATTCGTCTGAAGATCTGACTTTCACAGCAGACATCCCTACTCTGCTTAACGATGTGTGTGGCCGTAATATTCCTATATCCAAGGCGTCTAGATTTGGAAAACCCAACTGTAATGGCTGCAGACCAGTTAAGATCACACTGGTGAACCATGGGGATGTCGGATTCCTACTGAAGAACAGGAGTAAGTTCTCAGGAAGAAAGATATACATTGAGTCTGACCTTACCCCAGCTCAGTTGGAACACCTTAATAAAGTCAAGGAAGAACTGAGGCTGCGCAGGCACCGTGGTGAGGATAACCTCTTCATTAAGTATAGCAATGGTATTCCCTTAATAGCGGCAAAAAACCAAGGGCAACCACCTCCCCCTCCTCCCACTCCTTAAAAAATGTAGTTTCTTACTATTACTAAAACACCCGCGGCCTGCGCTCCAAGGCCAATACCTTCTTTAGTGCTGCGTCTACTTCTGGCTATGATATTATCTCCATCACAGAAACTTGGCTTCAAAATGATATACTTGATGGTGAAATTCTTCCCAACTCATACGTAATGTACCGTTCTGACAGAAATTTGACCTTGTTGCTGCTTCAAGGGGTGGTGGTGTTCTACTGGGGATTCTGAACCACCTCTCCCCGGAAGCCCTCGACCTTTCTGCGATCAGCCAAGAAATACCAGAAATCGACCTGGTAGGATGTAGAGTCAAATTTAATCATTTCATACTGTATATTTTTGTATCGTACGTTCCTCCTTCCATCGACTCCGTGCAATTTAAACGCTTTCTCGAAGCCTTTTCCATGGTTAATGTAATCTATTCTGAACATGTGATTATCCTGGGAGACTTTAATGTCCCCACTTATATTGAACACTCGGTATCTCTCAATAGTAAACGTCAACTTCTAAGTAATTTTCTTGATTTCCTAAACTATAAGCAATTCAATAGCGTGGTAAATAACAATCTTCGCAAGCTTTAATATCTCTGTATTTAACAGCGGTGCATCTCTTGCCCCGAAGGATACCTACCATCCTTCTCTGTCATTTGAATTCCATGCAGGCCTTATCTCTCTCAATAACCTACCCTTTTATAAAGCTGAAATAAAGGAATTTAATTTTAGAAAGGCTAACTTTCCGCTTTTGTATCAGCTGCTGCTAGATACTGATTGGTCGCCTGTCATGGTGCAGCAGGACGTCAACTCTGCATGTGATGTTCTTTATGATATACTGAACAACACTTTCTCTAGAGCGGTACCCTTCAAGGTAAAACGTAAAAGACGTTTCCCTTCCTGGTTTTCGGGGGACACAATTCGTAATATATATAAAAAGGAAAAAGCATTTCGTTATTTTAAGATTTCCAAGTCTAATCATCATCTAGAGATATTTAGGTCTCTGCGCAAGACAATTAAAGCTCTAACTGCACAAGCCTACAAAATGTATATCCATAGTATTGAGAACAAAATAACCTCCGATCCGAGTGAATTTTGATCTTTTATTTGAAGCAAACGTAATCAGTCTTAAATCCCCGGCTCAATGAAGCTTTCTAACCAATCATACAATACGCCTGACAGCATTGTGTCCACTTTTGGAGATTATTTCAGGAGTGTATACACGAACTCACTTCCCAGCGATCATCCTGTCGTCTCTAAACCTCCCTTAACTTGCATAGACGTCGTCGCGCTCGCGGCTACCGACATTATAATGGCGAGCAAGTTGTCTCAAAAGCAAAATGACCTCTGGCCCAGATCTAATTCCTAGTTTTTTAGCTAAGGACTGCTCTGTTGCACTTACAGACCCTCTGCTCCACATTTTTAATCTGATCCTTAACACAGGTATTTTTCCCAACATCTGGAAGCAAGCCAAAGTTTACCCTATCTTTAAAAAGGGCGATGCTAGAACAATAGAGAATTACCGCCCTATATCCATTCTGTGCAATTTCTCAAAGTTATTCGAGTTGGCTCTTTATAAATTAATTTTTCCCAAGGTTAAGTCCATGCTGGCCAACGATCAACATGGCTCTTTGTTTCTGGCCGCTCATGTACTACAAACCTAGCATTCTTCTCTCAGTATGTGTGCGAAGCACTTTGATATTGATAGAGGTCAATTCGATGTTATCTACACATACTTTCAAAAGGCTTTTGACCAGATTGACCACTTCATCCTATTAAATAAGCTTGAACGCCAGTTTGGATTCTCCGATCGCTTGATAAAGCTCCTTAACTCCTATTTAGTTGACCGCTCTCAGTTTGTAGTGGTCGAAGTCTTTAGATCTTCTTGTTTTTCACCCACTTCTGGAGTTCCTAAGGTCTCTAACTTGGGCCCTCTTCTCTTTAACGTTTTCGCTAATGACTTGATCTGCACCCTCAATTGCTCTCGGTTAGCATATGCTGATGACCTAAAGCTTTTCCATAGGATTGACCCTATATCAGATTGTGGTCAACTGCAAGAAAACATCAATACTGTACACCATTGGTGCACTTTGAACCGGCTTAACCTTAATGTTTTCAAGTGTAATGTGGCCAGCTACTTTCGAATCAAAAGTCCAGTTGTCTTTAATTACTCAGTTAATGGAGAGTCTCTGGCAAGGTCTACCTGTTTTAAGGATCTTGGAGTCACCTTTGACCAAAAATTTTCTTTTATCCCTCACATCGAAGATACTGTTTCTAGAGCTACTCGCATGCTGGGCTTTATTATTAGAAATTGCAAACTTTTTTCGAACACTGCCACTGCCAAAACTCTCTACTATGCATTTGTTAGACCCAGGCTGGACTACAGCTCCCTCATTTGGTCTCCCATTTACAACCAGCACATTCACCTATTAGAATCAGTCCAACGGCGATTCTTTAAATGTTTGGCATTTAAGGATGATGAAGTCTATCCTCCAAGGGTTTTGACCATAACCTGCTGCTCTCTAGATATACCGAACGGTCACTTGCGAAGAGGAGAGAAATGCATTCGGTGAAATTCTTGTTTAATTTACTTAACCATAAAATTGACTGCCCATTCCTTTTGCAAAGGATTTGCTTTCATGTACCACGACCAGGATCTAGACAGTGTCCAGCTTTTAACTTGGACACAGCCAGGTCCAACATTCTGTACCAGAGTCCTATTTACTTTATGTGTCAAAACTTTAACACTATTGCTGATTCTTGTGACATTCACCATGACAATTTGGCACTTATTTTGAGTCACCTGCGTATGGTCGGTGGGGGAGGCTAGGTTATTTAGTTTTCAGTTTGAATACATTTATTTACTCATTTTTTTTCTTTCTCTTTTGATTTAAATTAATTCTTGATTATTATCCTAATTTAGTGTTGATTTTTTATTATTTATTTTCTCAAACTCACTACTTTTTTTTATTATATAGCAATTCTTTTATAGTTTAGTTGCATGAATCTAATACAGTTCATGCATTGGTACTTGTACATTTATATATTTAATTGATTTTCCTCTAACTGGCTATATGTAACCTATTGGAAATAAAGCTTATTATTATTATTATTATTAATAGCTAAATATCTCGTGCTTCCAATGAGTTATTAGTCGATTGCCTGGAGAGCAGAAATAAAATCGTAATTTCCAGGTAGTTAAGGTCTGACTTTTTTTTTCCAAATTTTTTAAAGTCGATAATGTTTTCTGTTATTCCAGGCCGTTGAAGTTTTTGAGCAACTGCCTCAAAAAACACAAAAATCATTTACTGGCAGTTAAAGTAGCAACAAAACCATGGTAAATTACATTTTTAGGCAGTTAAAGGAAGTCGTATGCCTTTAAAAATCAAATTTTCTTTGTTAAAACATAAACGAAGTTTCAATTTCCAGGCAGTAAGTCGGGCTTACATTACCATCTATTGGCAAGTATTATAGTCAGCTTTAACCTTTTTAAAATCGATAAAATAATTACTTTTCCATACAAATAACATACCACTTCAAATGCCTGGAAAAACGCATATAAACTGGCATTTACTGGCAACTGAATAATTGTTAAGCAGATAATTCCAGTTTGTCTTAAAAACAAAAATACCATCATTTCTAGTTAAAGTCACGCTTAAACTTGTTTAAATCTATAAATTTTTTTGCAATTGAAGTTATTGGACCATTGCCTTGAAAACTTAAGTTAAAGTTAAATTTAAACTTTTTATATGAAAAAACAGAAATGTCCTAAACCAGTAATTTCACCAGTATGGATGTTTGATGATGTTATATTAGTACGTTAAGTATCTATTTGTATGCATTGCTTTGGCGTCATTTATATTCAGTTACAGTCAGGCTTACGCTTTTTAAAATCGATAAAATTCTCTGCTTTTCTAGACAGTTAACGTTCATGGAAAACTGCCTGAAAAAACTCAAATAACCTAATCATTAACTGGAGATTAAAGTCATAATAAAACATGTTAAAGCAAGTAAAATTTTCTTGATTGAAAAAAAAATAAAATCGTAATTTTCAGGCAGTTAAAGTCAGGCCTACAATCTATAAAGTCAATAAAATTTTCCGTTTTTCCAGTCATTGGACCAACAACTTCAAATGCCTGGAAAACTGCAAATAAAGTAATTATTTACTGGCAATTAAAATCTCAATAAAACATGTTAAAGCAGATTAAATTTTTTCCGTTTTCCAGGTACTTGTAACCGTCTACTGCCTGGAAAACAGCAAAAAATTTCATTTATAAACAGCTAAAGTCGGGCCTAAAGCTAGTAAAATCTTAACTTAGCTTAACTTAGTTAAAGACTCTCTATTATTTTTAACTTTTGGAAGACATCTCGAGGTAGTTCAAACCCCTTTAAGACAAATAAAATTTTCTGTGTTACCAGACATCATTTTCTGGCAGTTAAACTCTGACTTATAATTTTTAAAGTCGATAAAAATTGTCTGTTTTTTTGTTTCAGACACTTGAAGTTTAAATCTTTAATATATTTTTAGGTATTGAAGCTATTTTCACGTAGTTAAAGTCGGGCTTAAAGCTTTTAAAGCATATTAAATTTTTCGTGTTTCCACGCACTTTTAAATACTTGTCAACTGTCTGAAAAACAGGCATAAAATTGTCATTTCCAGGTAATTAAAATTAAGCTTATCTCTTTTAAAGCAGGTCAAATCTACTGATTTTGTAGGCTATTAAAGACTCTTTAATATTTCGAGAAACAAAACTGTCATTTCCAAGCAGTTAAAGACAGACTTAAACTTTTTTAAGTCGAGTCCATTGCCTGGAAAAAATCACCATTAATTGGCTATTAAAGTCAGGTTCACGTCTTTTAAAATGTATAAAATTCTCTATGTTATACCAAGCATTTAAAGATATAGGTAAATTGTTTAAAAACAGACGTAAAGTCGTAATTTCTAAGGAGTTAAAGTCAGCGTTCAAATTATTAAAGCTGATAACATTTTTTGCTTGTCCAGTTGTTTAAAATAATTGCTTAGAAAACAGACGTAAAGTCCTTATTTCTAGGCAGCTAAAGTCAGGCTTAAACTTTTTAAAGTTGATAAAATTTTCTTGTTTTTCAAGCAGTTCAAGTTATTGGTTAACTGCCTGGGAAAAAATCACCATTCATTGCTGTTAATGTTAGGGTCAAGCCTTTTAAAATCCCGAAAATTATTTTCTGTTCTTGCAGGCAGCTAAAGCTATTGAACGACCGCCTAGAAAAGTTTTGCCAAGAATTTGACCAATAACTTCAAATGCCTGGCAAACTATAAATAGTCATCATTTACTGGCAATTAAAATTACAATAAAACATGTTGAAGCAGTTTACATTTTTCGCTTTCCAGGCAGTTGACTAATATTTTCAAATTCCTGAAAAACAGAAGTCAGATACCTTTAAATCACTAATAAAATTTTCTTTCTTTTTTGTGAATGTTTTTTGGATTTGTTTTTTTCTTAATAAAATTCATTCCCGGAGTATTCAGTGACTTAGTGCATCACAGAAATTGTACTGAATGAATTAAAAAAAATAAATGATTCTTACGCCTGTAGTTTCTCAATTACTTAGAAAAATTAATAAAAGCATTGTACAGGGAAATTAAATTTCGTAGAGGCGAAAAACACGTGAAAAGCTCTAGTTTTCACTCATTTCCATGTATTATAGAAAACCTTTCGGATAAAATAATGCTTCTAGTTTCTAGTCTACCCATTTAGGTAAGAAGCAGAAAAAAACAGAAAAATACTCTTTATTCTACCTACATCCTAACGTTGAATTTGTGAATGTCACACCTCCTTTTTTGATTTAATATCAAACTGAATAATACATAACTAAAATAAGTGACTTCGTAAATATTTCTCTTACTTGTTTTAATCGTTTCCTCGGTCGGCGAAGCGGTGTCGACGTAATTCTCGCCATAATCGCATTCTTCCCCCGTTTCTTCATTGCCAAACCTACAATCGTGTAAAAAAAGAAAGTGCTGAAATGCCATAAGCAAATCATTATGCTGCCGGTGGCGATAATTAACGTAACCGATGGCAAAACATATTAAGTACCACCTTATAATAGAAAGAAAAATGTGTTATTTACTTTTCAGGTGGTGGGTTATGGACGAGGGCGCATTGATCGCTAAGCGACATCGATCTCTCGGGTTCTACGATCGAGGCGGGACCTCCTGATCCAGGACTTCTGCGTATACCTGAAAATCATAGAAATTTCAATTAATGGTTGTTAGAGTTAAATTCTATGCAATTTACCCTGCTGTACTTCTACCACGAACACTCCTCTTGCCCCTGGAGAGTAACGCATCGTTGTTTCTCTACTGTCTTCTTCTATGTCCTATAATTAAAAAAATTATTATTAAAAGTGGGAACTTATTATACTTCCCAGGTATATAAGATTTAGCGGCCATCTTGTGTCGCCACGTCACTTTATGAAAGGGGCTTAAGTGTTTTGGTTTGTTAATAGATGATCAATCACGTGACACTTAAGAAGCGTGGCTCCGATTTATTTGGAACCAGAGGAAGTCAAAAGGCTAATTCTTTATTTCTTATAAATAGTTGAGTTTTCTTTTAATTTTCAACTGTCTTGTCGAATGTAAAATCTCCTTTTTAAGAAGACAAACATAAATTGGCTATATCAAGAGTTATTGCACAGGGATTGGCCCCCAAGCAAATCCCCAAACATTCAAGTACCGACCCTGGTACTAAACGGAAATATAAAAAACATGCGACTAAAAAAATATATTACACAAAAAGTATAAACAAAATAAAGACATTCTCACATATCAAGAGTTTTTACTTTTACGAGCAAAAATTATTTTATAATGTATAATATATAAATTATTATATACTGTCTTTGTCTATGTCCTATAATAACAAAAATGATTATTAAAAGTGGGAACTTATTATACTTCTCAGGTATATAAGATTTAGCAGCCATCTTGGGTCGCCACGTCATATTGTGGGAGGGGCTTAAGTGTTGACGAAAGCATCATATGACCGTTGGTTTGTTAATAGATGATCAATCACGTGACACTTAAGAAGCGTGGCTTTGATTTATTTGGAACCAGAGGTAGTCAAAAGGCTAATTCTTTATTTCTTATAAATAGTTGAGTTTTCTTTTAATTTTCAACTGCCTTGTCGAATGTAAAATCTCTTTTTTAAGAAGACAAACATAAATAGATTATATCAAGACTTATTGCACAAGCATTGGGTCAACTGGGTCCCTAAGCAAATCCCCAAACATTCAAATACACACCCTGGTACTCAACGGAAATATATTAAAATATGCGACTAAAAACTATATTACACAAAAAGTGTATTAACAAAATAAAAACATTCTCACATACCAGGAATTTTTACTTTTACGAGCAAAAATTAATCCAAAACAAAGTGTAAAAACCTCAGTGTATAATTTAAAACTTAAAAAATGATGAGAAATAGACTCTTGAGTCTCAAACAAGAACCCTTTAAGATTTTCACTCAATTTTTCTAGGAAGATTGAGAAGATTGAGGGCCTCTTGAGGTTCGTTTTAAATGTTTTAAAAAATTAGCTTAAGAAAACTTTCGCACCAAAAATCTAATTCTAAGCAAGATATTTCAAAAACTATGCTAGCACTTTTATTGGAATATCACTGTTAAGGTTTACGTTAATTAAAACACCTGAATCTAATTATGATAAATCTAATTTATTATTTCGTCGAAGCAGTTAAAAATTATTAAAACTGTCGAAAATATATTAAAACTCCGGCGGCCATATTAGATCGCCACGTCACATTGTGGGAGAGGCTTAATTTTGAAAGAGGTATTTTTTGGTTCATTATCTACATGATCGATCACGTGACTCTCAAGAGGCGTGGCTCCGGTTTATCTATTACCAGGGGTAATCAAAAGGTTTAAAATGTTATATATTTTAAGAATAAATAAATAATATTATTCAAATAAAGTCATCTTCTTGTATTTCCCCGATATGTAACATCGAGGACCTAACCATCTTGGACCATCACGTTAAATTGTGCAAAAAGGTTAAGTTTTACGTGACCTTTGGTTTTACCATTAGACTATCGATTACATGACCTTCATGTAACGAGAAATTCGGCTTCGGTTGGTTTGCAAAAAGTAAATAAAGTTGTAATAAGAAAGGAACTTCATTTAATTTTCCTGACAATTAAAAATTACTTAAAATTAGATTTTCAACTGCCTGGAAGGAAGCAAACCTTTGGAATTTCGTCAAATTAACAAAGGGCGTGGCCAAAACGTATTTGCTATAAAGATTATTCACTTAGTGTAGCTTTTTAGGCAGTTAAAAATATCAAAGAAAGAGAGAACTTTCTGGAAGATATTATTTCATCCATGCCTGGAAAAGCAAAAATAATTGCCCTTACATGTCACGTGTCCATATATATGACAGCCACCTCGATCATGTGACATCTGTCACAAGGGATGTGGCATAGGATTTATTTGTAACGAGAATTTATCTATATAAATAAATCTACTTACATTTCTCTCTTCGGTTTCAACAATCAAATGACTATTAGTCAAGGTCATAGTTATGATGCTCCCATTGACATTACTGGATCGATTATTGGATACGGATGACACCTCTTCGCAGATTTCCACCGCTTCGTAGCTCAGATCCATATGGGTTTCTGTCGACCCCTGAAAAAACAACCATTTATACGCCAGTGGAATGAATTATGTTTTGGTTTATGGTGTTTCTAAGAAGGTCGTAAAGTTTATGACATTTTTTTTTCCAAATGGTCGTTCAGATTAATATCAGAATGCGAATTTCGGTAGTAAAATGTGCGGTTTAAAGCACCATATAATTTTAATATTTTCCACGTAAAATGTCATCATTCTATCACGCGATTATTATATGTAATAGAGAGACCCCTTCCTTTTGCAACCGCCTATTAACCCATCATCTAACAATGGCCTAACGAAATCGCTATGTGGTAAACTCTATTGTCGACCCTATCATTTTTACATTCAACACCACCAGATGTTTCTTTCTAAGAATACCTTAAGTCTTCCACGAATTTTAAAGAGAATGGGACTATCAATGGTATTCCCCCAGTATGTAAGCATTGGCAACCACCTTGGATCGCACGTCAAATTGTGGAAAGAGGTTTGGTTTATCAGGTGGTTAGAGGTCAAATGGTAAGCTGGGGTATCATTGAGAGGGCCGCTACCCCTTACGTGAGTCCGCTGCTGTGTACAGTCAAATCTGACGGGAATGTCCGAGTATGCTTGGATGCTCGTCATTTGAATACACGTATGGTGAAGGATCATGAAATGCCGCGTCCTATAGATGAAATTTTAAAATAGTTTTCTGGCGCGAAATGTAAAACTTGTTTGGATTTATCGGCGGGTTATTGGCAAATTCCTTTATCTGAAATTAGTAAAAAATATACTTGGTTTTTAGTAGGAAATAAAACCTACGTGTTTCATGTCTTACCTTTTGGTATTTGTCGTAGGGTCTTTTTCAAGAGCGATTTCAAAAGTAACAGGGGATTCATACGCGGAATTTTGTGATTATTTAGATGACCTTCTCGTTTTTTCGAGGCAACTCCATAGGAATAATGGTGGTACTCTTGACCAACTGCAGTTTAGAAGGGACCTAGGGACACAGCTGCTCGAAACGTACAGGACAACAACTAAGAGAGGACCTTCGAAATTGCCAAAAACTGCATTCCAATTCTCACGTTACGATAGACTAGATCATTTAGTTACATATCACGAAAGTCAGCGGAAATGTGCTGTGTGCCACAAAAAAGCAAATTTTGTGTGCCAAAAATGTGAAGTTGGTCACCCAAAAAACTGTTTTGTGGACTATCATACAAATTAGTTTTTAAGTTTAAGTTTTAAGTATTTTGCTAAGCATTTTGTAAGATATATAAACATATTTTTAAGTCTTTACTTATTTTTCTAATAGTAGCCCTTTATCCTACCGTCCTTTTAAAAGGACCGCCGTTTTTCCAAAACTGGAAATTGAAAAAAAATTCATGATTTTTTCTCGACTTATGGGACCTTCTATTGACCGTTTTTAAGAAAAAAATATACAAATTCGGAAAAATATAGTTTCAGGGTCAAATGGGTTAGAACTACTTGAAAGAAAGAACATTAAAATTTATTGAATGTCCTAGGTATGTAATTTTCGGCGGCAATCTTAAATAGGAACGTCAAATTTGGGAGGAGCTAAAGTCCTGATAGAAGAGTCACCTGACTGTTGGTTTACGATTAGATGAGGGACCACGTGAGGTATATTGCATGCGAGGGTCTTTGGTTTGCTTATTAAACTGGGGTTAATCAAAAGATACTTAAGATGCTTCATTAATTTTTTTAGGCAGCTAATATTTTTAAAATTTTTAACTGCCTGGGAGTAAAGTAGTATTTTCTACTTGGTTAACACATTTAATTTTTCATGATTTCGTCCAAGAAGTTGAAGAAGCAAAAGAGTCACGTGGATGTTGATTTGCCATTATTTGAGAGACCACGTGACGTTTATTGCATAGAATGGGTGGGGCTTCAGCTTGTTTGTTAAGCGGGGGTTAATCAAAAGATTCACTTTTTTTTCACTTCATTGAATTTTTCAAATTTGAATTTGCTTTTTCAACTTTTCAATTGCGTTTACACCTTCATGCATTATTGCTTCTAAGGAGTTTAACAACTGATCAGTTTTTCCCGGTATGTAACCTTCGGTGGCCATCTTCAATAGAAACATCAGATTGTGGGAGTAGTTTACAGTTTAACAAAATAATCACCTTACTAGTGATTTACCATTAGTCGAGGCATGGCTTCGGCTTATTTGGTAAGCCAGGGTTAATTAAAAGATACTTCTACTCGTATATAAATAACTACAAGACTATTGGTTTACCATTGGGTATTTTCTTTACCACTAATTCACCTGAGTATTAAAGAATAAGCAAGAGGCGTGGCATGGGTTTGTATGACTCCATGGTAATTCAGAAGGCCGTTGATTTTTTTTTTATTTCTTGAAAATAAAATTGTATTTTCCACTTGATCTACAGGACCATCATGATTTCTTCCAATGAATTGAAAAATATGAAATAAAATAAACATTTTGGTACTTCCCCGAAAAGGTTTGGCCGCCATCTTGGACCGCACGTCAATTTATGGAAGGAGCTTAAATTTCGAGAAAAGTAAGACGTGACATCGCTGGCAGGACCACGAACATGTGACATTTATTAAGTAAATAAAGGTGATAAAATAGTATGTTCCAGTTGGTTGCACATTCATCTTCAGAGGAGTTGAAAATTATGAAGCCTACTTGGAAGAAAAAAAATCATCTTTTTGTATTACCATGGTATGTAAAGTTTGGTGGTCATCTTGAATAAAAACATTAAATTGTGGGAGGAGCTTAGATTTCAAAGAAAAAATCACGTGACTGTTGGTGTGCTATTGAACGATCGATCATGTGGTGTGTATTGCATACAAGAGGCGTAATTTTGGCTTGTTTATATAACCGAGTTAATCAATAGGTGAAATTGAAATTGAATTGAAATTAAATCAATAGGTACTTCAATTATTTTTTACAGGAAATTGGATTTATTTTTAAATTTTCAACTGCCTGGGAGTAAAATTGTAATTTCCACTTGGTTTACACATTCATGCATTATTTCCTCCAAGGACTTGAAAATTGTATATATTTCAAAGAAAGAACATTAGAACTTACTGTGTTTCCCTGATATGTAATTTTATTTTGGTAAAAGGCTTGTGTCTTCGACTTGTATAATATTAGGGTAATTCAAAAAGCAGTTGATTTATTTCTTTTTAGCTATATGAAAACAAAATAGTATTTTCCACTTGATCTAGATGATCATTAATGATAGACCTTTTGGTATTTTCCTGGTATGTAAAGGTTGCCGGCCATCTTGGATCGCAGGTCAAATTAAGGGAGAAGCTTAAATTTCGACAAAAGGATCACGTGACTGCTGGTTTACTTATGGACTATCAAACTGTCCTTTATGAAGTAAATAAAAGGCAATTCGTTTATTTCTTACAGGCAGTTGATTTTTTTTTATATTCAACTTCTTGAAAGTGAAATAATATTTTCCACTTGATTCACATATTCATTATTTCCTTCACGCAATTGAAATTGATTAAACCTGCTAGTAAGAAAGAATATCAAAACTTTTGTAATTTATCGGTATGTAACCTTCGGCGGCCATCTTGTCAAATTTTGGGAGGATCTAGTTTGTTTCTCTGTGAGTTGCTTGTTATCACGAGGCCAATTTTTTAGGAGTTACAGTCTCCTCAACTGGTGTTCGGCCACTGCCGACCAAAGTCAGCGCTATCCACGACTTTCCACAGCCCAATACTTACCGACAACTACGTCGCTTTCTGGGAATGGTCAATTTCTATCGGCGTTGGTTACCAGGTGCAGCAACCGAGCTTATGCCACTAACGGAGCTCTTATCCAACCAAAAGAAGAGGCAGAACGACCTAGACAGCGTGCCAAAGTTGGACGCCACTCCGTTACACCGGTGGCGGAACTAGGAATGCCTGATGATCGATTTGCCCACATCCACATCGACATTGTAGGACCACTCCCACCTAGCCAAGATTTCCGATACTTGCTTACAATCATTGACCGTTTCACAAGGTGGCCTGAAGCCTTCCCTATCAAAGAGATCAGCGCAGAAACAGTGACAACAAAACTTCTAGAAGGATGGATATCTCGTTTTGGTGTGCCCGCTACCATAACTACCGATCGAGGCAGACAGTTCGAGAGCTAATTATTCCGACAGCTTAATACGGCATTAGGAGTCCAGCATATCAAAACAACGGCCTACCATCCACAATCCAATGGTTGTATTGAACGTTTTATCGAACTCTTAAAGCCACTCTTATCGCCGCGGATGCAGTATCGTGGACTGAGGCCCTACCCTTGGTCATGCTGAGCCTCCGCAACACCTTCAAGCCAGATATCTCCTGTACCGCCTCGGAGTTGGTATATGGTACGCCAGTTCGTCTCCCCGGACAGCTACTAGTGCCAAGCGCTACTCCACCCGATGAGCACAGATTTGTTCAACGGCTTCGTGAGACCATCGGAGCTCTACGACCAGTACCAACAAGCAACCACTCCAACCGCACTGCCTATGTCCATCCAGATCTGAAAACTACAACACATGTTTTCATACGGACTGACAAAGTGAAGCCGCCGCTAACACCCCCGTATAGTGGCCCATTTAGAGTTTTGGACAGACATGACAAGTTCCTGACAATAGATGTCCAGAATGTACCTCAGCGCGTTTCTATAAACCGTCTCAAACCAGCTTATGTCCCAGCGTCCCATAGGTTGTTGGAAGAACATTCATACGCCAACCGTTTGCAGCTTAACGTATGTCAGCAAAACCACTCGCAACCAACTGCGGGTTACTCACTGGGGGGGAGCCCTGTGGCGGACAGAGGTGTAGCAACACTCCGCCCCAGACAACTGGCAACACTGGCATCAGCTGATGACCGTCAACGTCAGAAACGAAGAGAAAAAGGAGGGTCTTGGCAAGGAGAAAACGACAACGATCTCGACGCGATTTTCGATTCGTTTCGAATGTAGTTTGTAATTACATTACACTAATGAGTTTAAGTTTTATGTAGTTTAGTGTTAATAAATAGTTTAAACTAAATCGTGTGCTTATTTGCTCGCCGCAACAGCCACAGTCTTAAGGTCTTTCCCTTCTGTTACGGCTGATCAGCTGTTTTTGGCAATTAATTTTGTTTGTTTTGAATTCGAGCAGTTGAGGTTATTTATTTTGTTCTTTCTGTTTACAAATCGAAATTTCAATATATTTTTTTGTATTGGGTATATGTTAGTTTTTTCTTATATTTTTTTAAATTTATATATGACAGGAAAAACGCACGCAATGCAGCTATATTCTCGCGAAAGAAGATCATACTAATGCTGCGCGATGCTTATCGATGTTTTTGCCATCACGCACTCTCCAGACCCAGACTAAGTTTCAATTTTTAAGTGAAGTGTTTATTTATTTAATTTTGATTAAGTCGGTCTTCGCTGTTTTCCTGACATCCAGTAGGAAAACACCGATGTCTTTAAGGCACCGAGGTTACCTTTTGATGTCAACATCGATGTTTCATTGCGATGTCCCAGCACTAGTTCATACAAATGGCGACCATGGTTATTAGACAATCAGTACAGGTGTTGGTCCAATTTACCTTTTCTCTGTGTCTATGTTTGTTATCAGGGTCGTTCAAAAGGCAGTTCATTTATTTCTTACAGGCAGTTGAATTTTCTTAAAATGGCAACTGCCTGAAAGTAAAATAGTATTTTCCACTTGATTCATAGGATTCATTTGTAATTTCCTTTTAAAAAATTGGAAAGTTTAGACTTGTTTGACACAAAAGTCATTACAAATTCTTGTATTTCTCCGGTAAATAACTTGCGGCGGCCATCTTGTCAAATTATGGGAGGATCTGGAGCTTTTAACAGAAGAGTCACATGACTGTTCATTTACCGTTAGATCGATTGATCACGTGACGTTTATACAATAACGTTACCACTTTTTCACTATTTTCCATTTCATCCACATGCTCATTCATTAATTTTTCCAATGAGGAAAAAAATAATAAAATCTGATTTGTTTTAAGAAATTCCTCAGTACGTAACAACGCATGATCTAACAATGGCGTAACGAAATTGCCCCGTGGTAAATTCTACTTCCGACCTTATCCTGATTTTCAAATTGAACACTCCACCAAATGTTTATTAGACAATCGGCGCAGGTTTTGGTCCAATTTACCTTTTCTCTTTGTCTATCTTTGTTATCTGGGTCATTCAAAAGGCAATTCATTTATTTCTTACAGGCAGTTGAATTTTCTTAAAATGTCAACTGCCTGAAAGTAAAATAGTATTTTCCGCTTGATTCACAAGTTCATTCGTAATATCCTTCTAAAAAATTGGTAAGTTTATACTTGTTTGACACAAAAGTCATTACAAATTCTTGTATTTCTCCGGTAGGTAACTTGCGCAGCCATCTTGTTAAATTATGAGAGGATCTTGAGCTTTTAACAGAAGGGTCACCTGAGTGTTCATTTACTATAAGATCCATTGATCACGTGACGTTTATACAATAACGTTACCACGTTTGTTGACTGCCTGGAAGTAAAATAGGATTTTCCATTTCGTCTACATGCTCATTCATTATTTTTTTAATAAGAAAAAAATTATTAAAATTTGATTAAAAATTCCTTGTTACGTAACAACGCATGACCTAACAATGGCGTAACGAAATTGTCCCGTGGTAAACTCTATTTCCGACCCTATCGTCATTTTTAAATTGAACACACCACCAGATGTTTATTAGACAATCCGCACATTTACTTTTTCTCTATTTCTGTGTTAATGAAGAGCAGACTTTCTAGATGCATTTTGTCCATTTTTTATAATTTTGGCAAATAAGCAAAAACTGCTACGTGTCTGGCAAGAAATTTATCGAAAATATGATATACCCGAAAAATTGATCAAAAATTATGCAAATGATGTACTTATATGCAGACAATCTGGTATTGATTATATCCTAAAAAACTTTGAAAAACTGTAGGACATACTGCATTTAGTTTCTCAACCTTGGACAAATTGCATTTTATTTGTCTATACAAAGCGGCATGAATAAGTATAGCAAGGATATGAAAAAAAACGTAAGTAGGTTTATAAGATCAGTATTTAATTTTTGATATACAAAATATTTTTAAATGTCATAGAGGTCTCCGTCGTCATCATAGCATGTCACCTTCTTCGCTAGGATTATCACCATCAGTTTCATCTTGGTTCACTTGATTCTCATTTTCTTCATGGTTATTAGAGAGAATACGTTGCAACCATGTTAACTCAGGATCATTATTAATCCAATTTGCCCCTGATAGTTCCACCAAAAGTTTTGAGAGGCTCTGGAGTTTTTTTGTTTTAGGATCATTTTGAAGCATTACAACAGGTAGCTGTAAAGTCGAAAGCTTTTTTCCGGGTCTTAATAACGTTTGAAATTGCTTGGATGGATCGTCATTTCTGTAGAACAACTCGGTCTTAAGCAAAATATTGCTGTTGTTTTGTGATCTCTTAATAATAATCCGTTTGGCCGCACTGATCCCTTCAATTTCCTTTAAAGAAGTTAACGCAGTTTTTATATCGTAAACAAGCCAGTCCTTACCAAGTTGTCTAACGTCTCCCTTCTTGGATGATATTCTGTAGGTGTTTTTATTGTACTGTAGGATCGTGTAACTTTTTCTATTTGCCCGAAAACATGATCCGCTTGCAAATACGAATGACTGCGTACCGGACAGGTAAGACTTACCTGACATTTCTTTTACACTCTTTAGACGTAAGATTTTTTTTCCTTTTTCTACTACCACGATCCGTATCACCAACTATATGATCCCCTGTCACAGGGAAATCCATTATTTTAAATTTATTCCGTAAAAAACAAATAACTTAACGAAGTACTCAAAATAAACACTTCTAACCGCACCAAGTGTAACGACAAACAAATGGCAATAAGTCCACGGTGCAAGGACAAACTTCTGTTAGTTTGTCTACTGGTAATGGACATATACCATATAAAAAGTCCAAGGTATTTTCATTATTTAATTTGCATGGAACAAAGTGCATTTGGAACGTCTTTTGTGGCATAATACTGTAGCAAAGTGTATATAGTTTGCAACGCCATCTTTGGTTGAAAATTTGAAAAAAAGGACAAAATGAATATGGAAAATCTGCTCCACGTTTGTTATCAGAGTTATTCAAAAGGCAGTTCATTTATTTCTTCCAGGCAGTTGAATTTTCTTAAAATGGCAACTGCCTGAAAGTAAAATAGTATTTTCTACTTGATTCACAAGTTCATTTGTAATATCCTTCTAAAAAATTGGAAAGTTTAAACTTGTTTGACACAAAAGTCATTACAAATTCTTGTATTTCTCCGGTAGGTAACTTGCGGCGGCCATCTTGTCAAATTATGGGAGGATCTTGTGCTTTTAAAGGAAGAGTCACATGACTGTTCATTTACCATAAGATCGATTGATCACGTGACGTTTATACAATAACGCTACCACGTAGGATTTTCCAATTTATCCACATGCTCATTCATTATTTTTTCCAACCAGTAAAAAATTAATTAAATCTGATTTGTTTTAAAAAATTCCTCGGTACGTAACAACGCATGATCTAACAATGGCGTAACGAAATTGCCCCGTGGTAAACTCTATTTCCGACCCTATCATAATCTTCAAATTGAGCACACCAGATGTTTATTAGACAATCCGCACAGGTCCTGGTCCAATCTACCTTTTCTCTATATCTATGTTTGTTATCGGGGTCATTCAAAAGGCAGTTCATTTATTTCTTACAGGCAGTTGAATTTTCTTTAAAATGTCAACTGCCTGAGAGTAAAATAGTAATTTCCACTTGATTCATAGGTTCATTTGTGATTTCCTTCTAAAAATTGGAAAGTTTAGACTTGTTTGACACAAAAGTCATTACAAATTCTTGTATTTCTCCGTTAGGTAACTTGCGCAGCCATCTTGTTAAATTATGAGAGGATCTTGTGCTTTTAAAGGAAAAGTCACATGACTGTTCATTTACCATAAGATCGATTGATCACGTGACGTTTACACAATAACGCTACCACGTAGGATTTTCCAATTTATCCACATGCTCATTCATTATTTTTTCCAACCAGTAAAAAATTAATAAAATCTGATTTGTTTAAAAAAATTACTCGGTACTTCTTACGTACCGAGGATCTAACAATGGCGTAACGAAATTGCCCCGTGGTAAACTCTATTTCCGACCCTATCATCATTTTCAAATTGAACACACCACCAGATGTGTTTTTGTTTCTTTCTAAGAATTCCCCAATTCTTCCAAGAACGAACTTCGAAAAGGGGGTTATTGACATCTTGGCACAACCACTGGCCATCTTGTATCACGCGAACCCTCGGTAATTTGGGCCAAAATTGATGCGTTTTCTCTTTTATTTTTTGGTTCTTCTCTTTGTTGTACGTAATACGTTTTTCAGCACTTCATGCACATCTGCATAGTTAGTGGGTTTGATAATGATCACGTCTCTGATGGGTATAAATTTGACATAATACCCTGATGGTTTGAAGGAGATTTGCCATATTTTTGACGTTAATTGCGATCGGCAGTGGAGTTGAAAAAAATTTAGTGAATACGAAATAAGGCTGATAAATATTTACCTAATTAGAACGCAATATCAATTTAAAAAAAAAAATCACATATAATCGGTTATTTTTGCATTGCTTTTTTTACGCTATGCATTTATTTAATTAGGACGTATGGATATTACAATAGAAAAAGAAGAAACGAAACGTGTTTTGTATGCCCCGGTAAATTAAAACCTACCATCATCTCTGTCTAACAAGGGGGACAACCTCCATGTAACAAAATACATCTGCCCGCCAAATTACGTGTAAAAAATTCGTTGAAAGTGCAACGTTTCGAATTGAGGTCGCCAAATGCACCAAGGCCGGTTTATTTCTCCTCGTCTGCCCCGTTAATTTTAACGCTATTATTATTTGGTTTCTTTTTTTTTTAACTTTTGCCGAAGATAATGTCGCCCTCCCACGCCGGTTTACTTTGCGCTAGATACGAAAAAAATCGCTGAAATTTTGAAACGCGTTTTATTATAGGAATGAGGGCAAGTAAATTCGTTCAGACTGAAGTATCATGATCCCTACAGATAAGGAAGATCATTTTAGACCGATTGTACGATATTTGAAGGAGAAGAGCAGATGGAGAATCAAGCCAACAAGTGTATTAATTTTTTTTTAATTTTAATTCAAATGCATTTATTTATTTAATGATAATTACTACAAGAAAAATAATAACTAAAAATATTTTATGCGGCAAAAAGCACAGTTTATCGATTACAAGAAACCGCTTTCATACGTTACACATGGAAATATATAGAAACACAGTTTTAGTTTACACTTTCCTTTTAAGTTTATTTTAAATTAAATCATGTTTTATATGATATGAAAAAATGCCAAAAATTTGTTTATATATGTATAGGTTAACAAAAAAAATAACAAAAACAGAGAGATATTTAAAAAAATTTTAAGTGGCACATGTTTCTTTAAGATATTTAAAATGCTGGTCTAAAAACTATTTTGTTTCTCGTCGATTTCTTTAGAGCAGTGCAAACTATCCCATTGAATTAAAGTTTTAAGATATTGCTTTAGATTTTGAATATATAGATAATAGGTTTGGGTTGCGTAAAAAGTAATTTGACATTTAGCTTGTAATTTGTCAAAAATTTTTATGACGTTTTCTTTATGCACTAGTGTGTACAAAAATTTGGTACTTTTTTTAAGAGTTTTTGAAGATGTACATAATTATGGTACTAGAAATCGCACAGACATATATATTATAATTTTAATTACAAAACGGTAGTAAAAATGCCAGCTGTATTTTTTGATCTTTTTCGATTAAGATCTCTTCGCGATTCTGAGGTTATGAACAGTGATGGGCGTCGACGCGTCGACTTTGATTGTCGACCTCGACACGTCAACTATGTCAACAATGTCAACAATGTCGACAATGGAGATCTAGGTTATTTTTATTAGTTCCTGTCCTCTCAGAAGTGTAAGGGGTTCTGTATCCCGTCTCCTCTGTGTAAATCGATGAGAGAAATTATATTTTAATTGATTTATTTCATTAAGTGACATAAAATGAGTGGAAGAAAGTGCAACAAGAACTTTCAAGAACTTAAATTTGATTTGATAAAAGAAAATGGGAAATATTCAGCAAAGTGTAGATTCTGTGATAATATTATTAAAAATACCGGGGCTAGAAGATTACAAGCTCACAGGTAATTACAGTACATTTATAATTCCCATCCTTCCCGTGCATTGGTTTTTTACATAATATCTTATAACAGAGGTAAGCTACATAAGATTTTTATTTTATAGCTTCTTTTTTCTTTTATCCTCTCCTCCTCTTACTTCCTTGTAAAACTTTTCAGAAATTGCACAATAGAAATATTTATTAAAATAATAAATACATAAAAAAATAGATTTTATCCACTCCTTCTACATCTTGTAAAATGGTATAGTAAATTGATTCTTTCCCCAATATTTTTATAACCAATTAATTATTTTAATCTTTAAAAAAACTTTAATAAATCGGTAAATCAAAATGTCCAACTTTTGATTAAGCATTTGATAATACGAACTTTTATATTATTATTTATTATTTTAGAAATATTTGCAAGGAAGTTCGCCGTCGTAGTACTAGTGCTTGTAGTAATATGGTTGAGGGTATGAACCAAAATGAAATAACGACAGTAGAATTAGAAGATGATGATGATTTTCCTGTTGTACCTGAAAGTAGTGGTACAGTAAGTTTACTAATAAATAATCATACACAGGGTGGAATTCTTACGTGGAAAAAATTTAAAGAATATGACTATGGTAATAAACAATGACTATTATACAAAATTAAATTCACAAAAACATTAAAATCAAGAACAGTGACCAATGAATTTTTATTTATTTAAAATGGGACAGTTCTTATATTAATATATTTTGATAAATTAATTACACACAAAATTCAAAAGTTTTATATATTGCATAAATAATATAATATCGCATTTTTGATATCGAATTGATTCTATTTAAGAATTCCTTCTTGCACACTTACATAAATTTACTATTTTTTATTTTATTTAGAGCGCACATTCAAAAAATGGTCAATGTATTCAAGTTGAGGCTTACTTAGTGTCGGAAGATGGATCGCTTGTTCCAGTTGGTTCAACGGATTCACATAGTACCAATAATACAGAAGAAGTCGCGGCTCCTGATGTAACCGAAGAAAGTTTCCCTAACTCTAAAAATAATACAAATTTTGCAAAAAAAACAAATGAAGATGACTTGGGGATAATTCGAAAGCCCCCAAAAAGAAATTTGTTAACGACACTGGTAATGTCTAATAAAAAAAGCAAACTAGCTGATTCTGATGTAGAATCTTCATCAACTTTATCTGTTAATGATGCAATAAATTTAGATCCTACTAAACTCCGAGAGTACTTTTAAGAGAAAACGAAGATGAAAAAATAGATCTAGCATTGGCTAAATTTATATTTGGATGTAATCTACCCTTTAGGGTAGTTGAATCACCTTTATTCAAAAACTTCATTAGGACAATTCGTCCTGCGTATTGATCGTTTGATCACATACCTGGCCGTAAAAAACTCAGTACAACACTATTGCAGACATGTTATAAAGAGTGCCTTGATAGTGCTCGCAAAGAGGTTAAATCAGATTCGGTCATTTTGTGCGATGGTTGGAAAAATTCATCTAGCAACACCAAGACCGTTGTAACAATGGTACACTCGACCGATGGAGAGAGTGGTTTTATTGATGCCTGGGATTTAACGACTGAATCAGAGACTGCAGAGAAACTTCCTGAGATAATTATACAATCTAGAGAAATTGCTAAAGAAAAATATAATGTTGATGTGTACGCTGTAGTTTCTGATAACGCTAGTGCAATGGTTAAAATGGGATCTCTCTTAAAACATTGTTTGTGGCACAGTACTTGTAACAGTCACACAGGCAATCTTTTAGCAAAGAATATATTGGACAAGAAATTGCTGGAAAATGTTGTTCTTGTGCTTAAAGAGTTCAAGCAACCTGACTTCGAAAAAATGATTTTAGATGAAGGAGGTCGAAGAATTAAACTTCCTGTAGAGACGCGTTGGTGTTCATATCGTAATGCGTTTAAGAGTTTTTTGGAAAATTTAGATTACATGGAAAAAATTATAGCAGCTACAATAAAAAAAATTAA